>NC_082667.1:47929005-48234485 GCF_025265405.1 Mesoplodon densirostris | reverse complement strand
CTACCTGGTACCGCACCCCTATCTCCCATCTCACTCCCATGCAGAGCTAATTCCTCCATACCTCTGTGTTATGTCGTCCAGCTCCCCAATGGCTATGTCAGAACCAGATCCCAAATGTATCATTTCATCTAAACCTGGGAAGTCAGAGGTGTCTCAGGGTACATAGGATTGGCAGGAAAGATTTATAGGCATGTAAGCCTGGTGGTCCAACCTTTTAGGGTTGTTGTGAGGATTTAAGGCATGTATAAAGTGCCTGTCATAATAAGCATGCAAAAAATGATAGATTTCCAACCTGGGAAAGACAGGGGAGTGGGAGTAACGTCTCTGGCAACAAGTCTCTGGCAGGATCATCACTGAGCTCCCAGCTTCTCCAAGTACTTCCTACTATACCAAGAAGTGTCCCACAGTAGCACTATGATTCTGTCAATGTTGCTAGCTTCTCCTGTCTTAGAATGTGTCAAGTCTTTCCCCATTCAACCCTGTCTTACCATCTGTTCTTTTTTTTCTGATCAGTTATTCTTTATTAAAATTAAAAATTTCTCTCTGGGAACTGTAAAGAGAATGAGAAGACAAGCCACAGACTGGAAGAAGATATTTGGAAAACACATATCTGATAAAAAATACTTGTAAACAAAATATACCAAAAAAACTCTTAAAACTCAACAATTAGAAAATAGACACCTCAAGTAAACAGTGGGGAAAATATTTAAACAGACATCTTCTCCAAAATATATACAGACAGTAGATAAGCATATGAAAAGCTGTCCAATGTTGTACGCCATTATTACCATCCTGTTCTGTCTCACTAAGTCTTTAATCAGTTTGGTAAACAACCATTCTAGTTGTGATGACTCCCTAGGTGCAATCACTTCTGAGATAGCCTCATAAAAGTCTCAGCTCTGCTGAACATTTGGAACGGGGCCTGCAGGGGGGCTCAGCAGTGGCATGACCCTAGAGTCTTAACAACCTGTGGTAAGATAACTAACTATACAACAAGCCACTTTTTATTCCTGGATAGTTCCACATGCTCTGCACTGATACAGGCACAGCATCATGCATCTCCGATGAAGATATGACCCCAATTCAAATTAGGAAAAACTTTAAAATAAAGGATCAAATTACTGCTCATCACTTATTACTTGGGCTTGAGCTGTGAACAGATCTAACAGCAAAGGGTGCATTTTTTTTTTTTTTTGGTCTGTCAATCCAGTCAGACATACCTACAAATAGGTCAAATAAACTATTATTATTTAACTGATAATTGTTTCTTATTATCTGAGTCTTCATCCTAAAATGGCTATTCTCAATTTCACTGGTTAATTTAATATTACTTCTATTTATAAATAGTTCTTCATAAACTAGAAGGATTGAGTTCTATAATCTAACTATTAATTTGAGTATCCTGATGTTCAGTTATTTGGGCCTTAGGTGGCCACAGTTGTAAGATTTATATTTCAAAATATCTGGTACCGTCTTCCACCAGGTAGGAGCAATATTGGCATTGAGACATTACCTTGAAATCTCAGAGTGGCATAGTAATGAGGCAGGGTGGGCGTACAAATTGCAGAAAATAAGAGGAATGAGTGAATATTATAGATGACACAACAGAATAGGAAGGAAAAAATCTCTCTTCTTCCTGTGCTTATTTACTGCTCTCAGCCAATACCTCAGACATGCAAAAGTTAAAGGCGATGAAGCTGGGGACTTGGACAGAGCAGCCAGAATGAACTCAGCTCTCTCTACATAGAGGGCTTCCCCACTACATTCATGTGAAAACCTGTTTTGCCAGGGGGCGGGAAATAAAACAGGTAGAATTTTAAAAAAACAACTGGGTTTTTATTTTTTCAACAAAATTTTGATGAAATGAGTCTTTTCTCTGTGTCAGGGGCTATTCAAGACAGAGGATAAAATGATAAACAAAATAATGGTCCTTACCTTCCTGGAACTTACAATCTTGTGGGAGAAACAAAAACAATCAAATACATACATAAATAAATGAAAACTAGAGTAAGTGCAATGTAGAAAAGGTACAATATAGCACAACTGGGGAACATGACCATTTGTGGGATATCAGGAAAGTCTTCCTGCTCCCAGATGAGAGCCAAAGAATGAACAACAATTTTCAAGGTAAAGGATGGCAGGATGCAGAGAGTGAATACAGAGGAATTATATTCCAGGCAGGGGGAACAGCATATGCAAAAGCTCTGAGGGAGGAAGGAACATGCTTTGTTTGAGGAATGTCAGTGTCCCAAGAGTAAGAGAAGAACATGTGGTAAAGACATGGGAGGAGCCACACATTTTGGCCTTTATGATAAAAGAAGGTAAAGCCATTAAAAGGGTTTAGTATTTATACTTTAACGAAAAACCACTGAGCAACAAACACTCCACCTTCTCCAACACTGAATATAAAAACTGAAAAGAATCAACATCCACAAAACCTCTAAAATAAAACACAGGAGCCCCAAGTCAGGAGGTAGAAGGGATCACAGCTCTGAAGGAAGCCTGATGATATGGTTTTGTGCCCGCAAAATATTTGTTTCTCCAGTATGTAGCAGGCCCTGGACTAGAAAAAATGAGTGAAGGAGAATTCAAGGATCTTTCAAGGATCTCAAAGCTTGGTGGTGAACACAGGTTCTTATTTGAAGAAAATATTGTAAGTGCTAAAATAGTGGTATGTACTAGATGCTATGAGAATATAGTCTCTTTCACTTCCTCTTTTTCCTTCCTGAAGGAGTAGGATTGCACGTTTAGGAAGCTCTCATGCACTTCCCAATATTTCTAGGGACTCAACAAAGAATCAAGTGAATAAGCAATAGTGGAAGCATAATTTAATTTGAGTGGATTATCAATAATTTGCCAGTTTTATAAAATGTATAGTTTTAAGATCAGCTGTATTATGAAACAAACCAGCATATTGGCATCCCTAAATGATCACTGAATCAGAGAACTAGTTCTTCCTATGCTCGATGGAGTCCTGGTAGACTGAAAGCTAATGCAGCTTTCCAAGACAGCCAAATCAATCCCCAAAAATTATGGTTTGAGAACAGGAAACTCCTGATCAATACTCATCAAGTGCTTAAAAAAAAACATAATCAAGTATCAGAAGCCCAGTAGACTTGGGATATAAATAGTCCACAATGCTAATGAGTAGGAAGAGGATGTAAGTACATTTTGAATACAATGGGATAACAGCGCAAAGAAGAAATCAGACAGCCTTACCTTGGATAAGTTCTCATCTTTCATTATCTCTGAACTGATAAAACGTTCCCTGAAAGGCCTTGTGGCTTATACTTGGTTGAAATACAAGGAGAGTGAAAAGGGCAATAAATACAAAATCAACTGGACTAGATAAGAATAGAGAAGGAGGAATTTTGGCAGAAAGCAAATGAAGAAAATTTCTAAGAAAAATCATTTCACGATTCTGAAGGTAAGGATAGCCCATAAGAAACCATGAAAGTTGAACATTGTTGCAGTATCTTTACCTTCCACCTCCTTCCCTCCCCACTGCACCTGCCTCCTGCCCACTCTCCCTCCTGGCAACCCTCTAAATACTTCTGTCAATTAGGGCACAGTGTTGAGATTAAGAATCCATGACAGGGGCTTCCCTGGTGGCGCAGTGGTTGAGAGTCCGCCTGCCGATGCAGGGGACACAGGTTCGTGCCCCGGTCCGGGAAGATCCCACATGCCGCGGAGTGTCTGGGCCCGGGAGCCATGGCCGCTGAGCCTGCATGTCCGGAGCCTGTGCTCCACAACAGGAGAGGCTACAAAAGTGAGAGGCCCACATACCGAAAAAAAAAAATCCATGACAGTTATAGATTCAAGATTATAAAGTTTATCACATTATGCAAATGATTACATAAGCATTTACCACTATTTTACCTACAAATAAAGCCATCATTAACAAAAGCAACACAAGTTAATCTCCACTATTCTGTTGATGACAGCAAGTTATTTCAACAAGAAACATCTCAAATGACTAATTACATTTTGATTTTCAAATAAAAAATTTTATTTTTCAAATGACTCTTTCTGTAACTTAATGATCTGTTTCTTTTTATACATCTCTACTTCATGATAATGCACAGATAAGCAATTCCTTTCAGCCCAAAATAAAACCATGTAATATGTTATTTCTTAGTCCCAAACCACAAAGGCTTATAACCTTAAAGAGTAATGAAAAAAAATTCAAAAATGTTTTAAAATCTTTCCTTTTCCAAAACTAAGTTGAAAAATAGCAATTTATCTTCCAAACCCATCTGAAATTATTAATACTGAAGTTTACCAATAGTGAACTTGGAGCATATTCTTATGGGCCATTAACTTTATGAATGATCTAATAAATGCTTCCTTCATTGTGATTTTCTCTCCTGCTTTATATAGTACAAATATTTGTTCAATAATTCTGGGGCTCTTGCTTTATCAGTGTTTTTATTAGAGCAACATGATACAATCTATTTAAACACTGTCTTTTGTATTTTAAAGAAAAGCCTCTTATAAGGTGCAGTTTCAGCAATTTGTGTTGAATTATGAAGCTCATGTTGTAAGGAGATATCATCTGGAAAGTGCTGTAGAGAAGAGAAATGCAACAGTTTCTGAGTAATTTGGAAATTATTAAGGAAGAAGCAACCAAGAGATTTCTGACAAGAGAGTTCACTGAGGCACCATTCAAAGAGAAAGTGTAATTTGCATTAAATAGCATAGTCAAGGAAGTTTAACTCTTTGTACTCTCTAGCTCTTAAAAAGTTATAGTTTTAAAGTACTATGTGTCTTTGATGACCTCAACTGAAGCTTGAAATCTGGGGCGTCTACACCATTAATTTTGTTTGTTTATAAGTAGCTGTGATTTTTAAATTGTTCCTAAATCAAAGTTTGCAACTTGGCAATATTAGCTGTGGAAAAAGAAGGCATCATTTTGGGGTATTCAATCATGTTTCATTCTATGGGAAAAGCCCATGACACTGATGTAGGTAGAAGAAGTTCTTAAACCATGTTCTGAGAGCGTTTCATATATTTTACAGCTGCCTGAACCAAGAAGCCATGTACTACCAGCCCATGCCACCTTACAGAGTGACTCCTCAACATCAGCCCACAGACATCTTATCACATGCTGTGACCAAAACATCTGTGAAAGAGCCCAAAGACTGAAGACTTACAGGATCATAAGCACTGTTCAGAGAAAGAGTCCTTAAATTGCATATAGCCCAGCTGCCATAATTTACAGATAACAAAACTGAAATTCAGAAAAATTAAACAGCTTGCCTAAATTTCCAGAGCCTATAAATACCAGAGGTGAGCTAAGAATTCAGATTCATCTTATTCTTGGTTCAGTATTTGTACTTCTGTTTGATGCAGCCTCTCAATAAAAAAGATACATTTATTCATTCAACAGAAGCTGATTAAGAAGCACAGGCATATAACCTGAGAAAACCATAATTCAAAAAGAGTCATGTACCACAATGTTCACTGCAGCTCTATTTACAATAGCCAGGCCATGGAAGCAACCTAAGTGTCCATCAACAGATGAATGGATAAAAAAGATGTGTCACCTATATACAATGGAATGTTACTCAGCCATAAAAAGAAATGAAATTGAGCTATTTGTAGTGAGGTGGATGGACCTAGAGTCTGTCATACAGAGGGAAGCAAGTCAGAAAGAAAAAAACAAATACCATATGCTAACACATATATATGGAATCTAAAAAAAATAAATGGTCATGAAGAACCTAGGGGCAAGACAGGAATAAAGACACAGACCTAATAGAGAATGGACTTGAGGACATGGGAAGTGGGAAGGGTAAGCTGGGACAAAGTGACAGAGTGGCATGGATGTATATACACTACCAAATGTAAAATAGATAGCTAGTAGGAAGCAGCCACATAGCACAGGGAGATCCGCTCGGTGCTTTGTGACCACATAGAGGGGTGGGATAGCGAGGGTGGGAGGGAGATGCAAGAGGGAGGAAAGATGGGGATATATGTATATGTATAGCTGATTCACTTTGTTATAAAGCAGAAACTAACACACCATTGTAAAGAAATTATACTCCAATAAAGATGTTTAAAAAAAAAAAGACGCACAGGCATTACAGCAGTGAATGAAAAAATATATATATGTAGTCCCTATTCTAACGGAGCTTACATTCAACTGTGAGGGCAAAAAAATACAAGAATTATATAAACAAAATTAATATATGACATGTGTCAGGTGGTGGTAAGTGCTCTGGAGAAAAATAAAGTAGGGTAAAGGGATGAAGAATGAAGATATTATTTTATATCAAGTGGTCAGTAATGAGGTGAAATTTAGGCAGACATCTGAAGAAAGAAATGGAAGAAAATCTATTTATTATCCAGGGGTAAAGTGTTCCAGGAAGAGAGAAGAGAAAGTGAAAACATCTTAGGACAGGAATATGCTACTGCATGCTCAAGAATCAGAAAAAAACAGACAGGCTAGAGCAGAGTGAACAAAGGTGAATTGTGATAGAAGATATCAGAAGCATAGTGTGGTGGCATAATATTTAGGCCTTTGGCTTTTTTTCAGAGAGAGAGAAGTCACTGGAAGGTTTGAGTAGAAAAATATCATGATCTAACTTCCATGTTGAAGTGTCCCTCTGGCTACCGTGAGGAGAATAGGAAGCTATTAACCCTCAAGAGATGATGGTGGCTTGAAAAAGGGTAATAAAAGGCAACGTAACGAGAAATTGTTGGATATATTCTGAAAGGAGGGGGCAAGAGACTTTGCTGAGACTAAATGAAGGCTATGAGAAAAAAATCAGTTTTTTTTAAAAGTCTGAGCAATTGGAATAATGGAGTTGCTATTTATTAAAATGGAGAAGATAATAGGAGAAGCAGGCTTGGAGCAGAGTATGAAGAGTTCAGTATTGGACGTGGTAAATTTGAGATGTACAGTATTGGACTTCCATCAGTAGCTGGAGAAAACCTTTTTCTCTCTCTCTTGCCTCCAGGCCTTTGACCTAATGTTAGAATTCAAACCTCTCTCCACCATCACCATCATTAACAGTCTCCTAAAATACAGCCAGCTGAAATATTAGCTCCAAAGGACCCCATTCCTAACTAGGCAAAATAGGTTAACACCTTATACTTCCCTTCAAAGTATTTGTTGCATGTACAATTATTTGTGCAATACCTGTCTCTCTTACTTGCTAGACTGTAAGCTCCATGAGGATAGCTTTATATTCATATCATCATTACATCCTTAACTCTTACTACACAGTGGGCACTCAGTATGTATACACTGAGTTTAATTTAATACCTATTTTATCTTCAATATTTTTATCTAAAATTAAGGAAAGAATGAAATCATCTGAACATCCGATTATTGATACACTATTATTTTTAAACTTCTAAAACTTCACCTCCATTTACTAAGGAAAATGACAACTAAAATCTAAATTTTTCTAAAAACTGTTTTATCTTCAGCAATTTCTAATATACGTCAGAAGTGCTGCCTAAAGTAAAAAGCTATGTAAGGAACTTAGAAGTTTGCTATGTTTCTGAATAATGCAGGACAAAGAAAAATGATTTGTAAGTGATTGATGGTGTACCTGAAGAAGGGAAAAAAAGAGAAGTAAATTATTTCATTTGTCACATTCTACTCAAATTCTTACGCAAAAACCCCTATTTCTACCTGGTGGTTTTTAACAGTGTAGAAGTGAGTATTGTTATTTTCCATGTATACTAGTATTACTATACCTAAAATAAATCACTGACATGTAAAATGATAAAACATATGTTTTTTATATAAGACATGGTGCCTGTCTGCATTAAGCTTACAATCTACTACATATGAAAGTTTTAAAACAAGCACAAAAATCAACCCATAAATTTGGCACCTCACTTCACTTTGTCCAAGCTTGTAGATTCAGTTTTCTGAAGATCTGAACCTAATTTTTAAGTATATTGCCATGGTCTACAGACATGTGGCACTGGTTTCAACAAGGAGGCCACAAGCTGTTTTCCTAAGAACACCAATATGCCCAAATGTGTTAATAGATGTCTCATTAAAAAAGAGTTTTCTGGTCAAAAAAATAATTTTAAGACATATAAATACTTAATATACATTTCTCTTGGAAAATAAAGATGCATATTTACTTTTAAAGATTTTGAAGTTAAAACCTTTTAACTTTATTGAACCCACTGTTCCACAGATAGAGTTAACAATGAATCCATTTTATCCCAAAATTAAGATCTCATATGGCACTAGGGTATATCCATAGGCTTTAAGAAATGCTGGCTTCAACTATAGTCATGATTTGCATAGTTTGACAAACAAACTCTTATTAGCATCCTTTCTTAAAATACATAAATAAATAAAAGGCAAAAATATAGCTCTTCATTGAATCAATTGAACCAAAACTTGAACAGTTGAATAAGATCAGAGAGGAAGTCTTGAAGGCTAGGACACTGAAGTGAGTAGGATATATTAGCCTAAGCTATTATCATTCACAGTTTAATTTATCCTGGATTTTATTTCCAAATACAACTAAAATATATCTATGTCACCCTGAATTCTTCCCTTGAAGACATTCCAACATTTACCTGTATATACCCTTCTAGATAATTATTCTCAAATTTAGTGGTCATTGTAGTTACCTGGAATGCTCATTCAAAATGCAATATCCTGGGATCCACACCAAAGTTACTGAATCAGAATTCCTGGGTGTAAGATTCAAGATTTTGCATTTTTAGCAAACATCCTAAGTGTCCATCAGCAGATGAATGGATAAAGAAGATGTGGTATATATACACAAACAATGGAATACTACTCTCAGCTATGAAAAAGAATGAAAGTTTGCCATTTGCAACAGCATGGAATAGGTGGGTGTTATGCTAAGTGAAATAAGTCAGACAGAGAAAGACAAAAACTGTATGATATCACTTATATGTGGAATCTGAAAAATAAAAAAAACTAGTAAAGGGCTTCCCTGGTGGCGCAGTGGTTGAGAGTCTGCCTGCCGATGCAGGGTACATGGGTTCGTGCCCCGGTCCGGGAAGATCCCACATGCTGCGGAGCGGCTGGGCCCGGGAGCCATGGCCACTGAGCCTGCACGTCTGGAGCCTGTGCTCCGCAAAGGGAGAGGCCACAACAGTGAGAGGCCCGCATACCACAAAAAAAAAAAAAAAAAAAAAAAAAACTAGTAAATATAACAAAAAAGAAACAGGACTTCCCTGGTGGTGCAGTGGCTAAGAATCAGCTTGCAAATGCAGGGGATATGGGTTCGAGCCCTGGTCCGGCAAGGTCCCACATGCCGCGGAGCAACTAAGCCCGTGCGCCATAACTACTGACCCTGCTCTCTAGAGCCCACAAGCCACAACTACTAAAGCCTGCACACCTAGAGCCTGTGTTCCACAACAAGAGAAGGCACCGCAATGAGAAGCCTGCACACTGCAACGAAGAGTAGCCCCCACTTTCTGCAACTAGAGAAAGCCCACGCGCAGCAACAAAGACCCAACACAGCCAAAAATGAAAGAAAGAAAGAAAGAAAGAAAGAAAGAGATTCACTAATATAGAGTACAGACTACTGGTTACCAGTAGGGAGAAGGAAGCGGAGAGGGGTGTATAGCGGTGGGGATTAAGAGGTACAAACTATTATGTATAAAATAAGCTACAAGGCTAACACAACATTGTTAATTGACTACACTCCAATATAAAATAAAAAGTTAAAAATTAAAAATAAATAATAAAATAAGCTACAAGGATATATTATACAAAACAGGGAATATAGCCAATATTTTATAACTATAAATGGAGTATAACCTTTAAAAATTGTGAATCACTATACTGAACATGTATAACTTACATAATATTAAACATCAACCATACTTCAATTTTTAAAAAATAGCAAACACCCTAGATAATTCAGGAAATTCTGTCTCTAGAACTTTAATCTCTTTGGGGCAAAAACATTATTTCAGGTGCTTGCAGGTAATAGGAGACTTCTCTATCACAGCTCCAGATTGCCTAAATCCACCTGCTTATGTTGATTAAACTCAATAAAGGAGAAAGTCTAGATTAGCCACTCCAGATATTTTACACTAGGAAGATATAATATTTCCTCTAATATTTTGGCTCCTTCTTACTCCATACAACCAAAACAAAAGAGAAAAAGTACCACTCTGATGTTTTCTTTTAAACTATTAGCAAGAAATTACATGTCTTTTTTTATCATCGGAAAAGAATATTTTTCCACTTTCTGAAAAGGAATTAAGTTTCCCTTCCACATGATATCCATTCAGCCTCTAGCTTTGATACTGATAGCTTAGGTTGTCTTTATCAACTAAATTTCCAACTAGTCTCTGTCAAAAACACTTGCTGGAACAGTATGAAACGTGTCCAAGCAGGACATTCTGGGCCCCCATTCTCACTACACTGTTTCATTCTGCCATTTTACTTACTACTTTAACTCTGAATTTATTTTGTTTCTTCTGTTTGACCCTTCTGTTTATCCTCTGATACCCCACCAGTGTGAACATTTAGTATAAGATACACAATCTAATTAGTAGAATATGGAAAAAACATATTAGCAATAAAATGAACCTGGAAAACTAGGTCATTCTGAAATAACTATGAGAAATGGCTCTCAAGATTTGACTACGAAACAAGTACAAATTATCCTCCAATTCAATTTATCCAGTAACACATTATTACTGTAAGAATAATTCAAAGAACACAGACTTGACAATAGCTGAACTGCAAATAGTAAATATTAGATTGCAAAATTTGAACTTGGTAAATTGTGCTTGTTAGAAACAGTGGCCCCAAAGGAAAACTCACAACTAAAGACATAATCTCACTGGGGAAAAAACAAACCCTGATTTGCAATCAAAACTTCTTTGTAAAGATTAGGTGGAAGAGAAATGATTTTGATGAAAAAGTTTCAGGAGATAAAAATTTTAATTTAAAAAAATTAGAAGTCATTTAACTGCACTATAGAACAGACTAAGATACTTTTTCAAAGAAAATTTTTCAGTATTGATTTAAATCTGAAGAAAAAAATTATAAATTATGATATAAAAGCAAAATTTCTTTAGAATTAAAATCGAGAAGTCAAAATACAGACTGGGTTAAAATGTCAGGGTAAAAGTATCCTGCATCTACACATTGAACATTGTAATCAGTATTTTCTAGCACAAAATTTCACAAGATTTTAAAATAGAAACATAAAATGATCTAATTGAGCATGCAGTTCCATATGGCAGAATGAATACATTGACCTTTTCTCCCCTTAAAGACCTGTTGAATGTGTGTGTGTGTGTGTGTGTGTGTGTGTGTGTGTGTGTAGAGAGTGAGAGGGAAGTGTATATGTATATATGGATAAGAAATGAAACTATATATATATATATATATATATACATACATGCATATATATGTGTGTAGAGAGAGAGAGAGAGGGAAATTTATATGTATACATAGATAAGAAATGAAACTGTAACAATGACATAAAATAAGAATGAGAAATGGGGTCTACATTTCCTTCATTGCTCTAAAACAAAAAGGAAACTTCCATACCAGGCAGTAAGTCAGATTAGATGTCAACAGAAATCTCTCAATTTAGAACAGAAGAAAATGTTGAATAGAATTGTTTTAATTTTCTTATATGTTTGTCTGAGTAAAGAAGAAAGTAAAGGGACTTCCCTGGCAGTGCAGTGGTTAAGAATCCACCTGCCAATGCAGGGGACACAGGTTCGATCCCTGATCCAGGAAGATTCCACATTCCGCAGAGCAACTAAGCCCGTGCACAACTATTGACCCTGCACTCTAGAGCCTGCGAGCCACAACTACTGAGCCCACGCTCCACAACTACTGAAGCACATGTGCTCTAGGGCCGGAGTGCCGCAACTACTGAGCCTGCATACTGCAATTAGTGAAGCCCAGGCACCTAGAGCCTGTGCTCTGCAACAAGAGAAGCCACCGCAATGAGAAGTCTGCGCACTGCAACAAAGAGTAGCCCCCGCTCGCTGCAAGTAGAGAATGCCTGCATGCAGCAAGGAAGACCCAACGCAGCCAAAAAATTTTAAAAAAAAGAAAATAAAGAAAATCCTCAGGGGTTAGAAATGAAGAGAAAGCAAAAATCCAGAGAGGTAAGCAAGCTCTGAAGCTGGCATTTATCACAGAAGTAACCTACCAATCCATGGTGGCTTAGGGCTCAGGGTTTTACAGAAGACAAACCTGGGTCCTATACAAGGTGGAAAAGAAAAATTGGTCCCTGAAAAGATGACAGATTGGATTGAGACACTGGAACAAATACAGGCCCCTCCAAAGGCAATGCAAAAAAAAGCTAATTCATAAAGGGAGATGGTAAGAAACCTGTATGCTTTGGTCTTAAATCTTGGAGGGATAGGAAAAAAAGAGAAGAAAACAAAAAAAAAAAAAAAGAAGAAGAAGAAGAAGAAGAAGAAGAAGACATGTCCCTGGAGAATTCCTAAATGCAAGCCTACCCTCATACTGGCTTGGGGCCAGAGTTTATACTACCTATACAGAGTCAAAACTAAAAATGTACTTTAAAGTGGTCCCAGCTTTGTAGAGCCCCAGGAACTTGTCAGCAGCAAACACCAAAACCTCTTTGGAAGAATGTACCTGCAAACTAGGCCTCAAATAATCCCTCCAAGGAATATGAGCTAAGAATTATTTAAAAATCACTAAAATCCTGAAGAAGCAAGTTACCATAAGCAAGAGTCAGCAAAAGCAACAAACTACAAATAGATTCACAAACTCTACCGATATCAGGTTTATATGTGCAAAATAAAAAATAATTAAAACAACAGAGGGGTAGAAAGCATAATGAAAAACAACAGCACTATCAAATGTGACCAGGCAGATTTTGCAAGGGAACCAAATAGAATATCTAGAAATATTAAATATATTCATTAAATTAAAAAAATATAAGATTAAATGGCAGATTGGATATAGCTGCAGAAATAATTAGTAGCATAGATGATAGAACTGAAAAAATCAACTAGAATGAAACACAGAGTGGGAAGTATTAGAATGTACAAAGAGAGATTAAGAGACAAAAAATACACATCAAATTGGAGTCCCCAGCTCTACTTAATATTCTGTGATAACCTATATGAGAAAACAATCTAAAAAAAAGAATGAATATATATATGTATAACTGAATCACTTTGATGTACACCTGAAACTAACACAACACTGTAAATCAACTATACTCCAATAATTTTTTTAAATGAGACCAGAAACTCAAAAAAAAAAAAAAGGAATTCCTAGAGGAGAGAATAGCAAGTATAAGAGAGGCACTGTTTGAAGAGTTAATGGCAGAGAACGTTTCCCATAAATGCATCTTAAATGAAAATTATACTTGACGGTTCATTCTAGAAAAAAGAAGAGAATACAAAAGGGAATATGACATAAGACACAAGAAATAGTCACACCCAAGTATCACCAGAACAGAAGAGCAAAAGAAAAGATAAAAAGAATTTATCTCTCATAGTAAATTAAAAGAGAACCCATTTGACCTTGACACTTGGAACAGCATTTATGTACAATTTTTTTGATCTTCAGCCTTGGAGGAGCCAATCAAGATAGTTTCCACAGTTACTTACGTTGGTTGTTTTCTTTCCTATCCACTTCAATGTAGTTAGGTTACTCATTTGTAATAAGTTAGGTTAATTTATTAAGTACACGCCACTTTCAGAAAGTTCGGGTTAGGCCACTTTGCTTTTACCAAAGACCTACATTAGTACCTGTTCTTGCTAACCTAAAGAAATACAAACAGGATTTTTGCTTTTATGAAAAAATCTGTTACCATACTAATGTAGATCTTTTGTAAAAGCAGCATGAACTTTCGGAAAATGGGGGATATTATTTCTTTTATGCCAGTTCGGCTCATGAAAGGTTTCATAGGAATCTTCTACTTTCCAAAAGCAGGGGAAACCTATATATTTGTATTCAAATTTAGAGTTTCATCTATATTCTCGTTGGTTTTGTTTATGTTGAGGATAAGTGAGGGTATATGAAATGTTACTATGGTTCTAAGAGTCAGAGTTACACAAAAAGATGAACTCAGAGAAGTATATCATACCCCTGCTGCCTGAATCCCATTCCCCACTTCTTTCTATCCCTTTCCCACTCATCCTCTGTAAATAACCAATCTCTTTAGTTTCGATTAAGCCTATCTATATTTATTTTGCACTTATAGCAGATACCTATGTGTTTTCTTGGATCCCCTTCTTTCTTATATGAGGCATAGAATATCATAGATATCCTTTGGGCCTTTGCTTTTTTCTTAACTAAACAGCATGCCCTAGAACTCATACTTTTTCAATTCATAGATATCTTCATTATTCTTTTTTTTAAAAGATGCATAGTATTCCATATGGAAGTACTATAGCTTATTTAATCACTCTCCTACCTATGGACATTTTAGTTGTTTTCAAAATTTTTCAATTGCAAACCATGCTTCAATGAATAACCTTCTGCATAAACATTTTTGGTTTTCTGGAGGTATACCTTTAGGGTAGATTCCTACAAGGCATATTGTTAAACTGAAAGACAAATGCATCTGTAATTTTGTTACATATTGCCAAATTTCCCTCCAGAGGATGGTATCAATTTGCATCCCCACCAGCAACGTTTGAAAGTGCCTGTTTCTGCACAGCTTTGCCAACAGAATATGTTGTCATATTTCTTCAATGTTTGTCAGTCTTAGGGGAGAAACAGTATTTCAGTGTTGTTTAAATTTGCATTTCTCTAAATATAAGCGAACTTGAGGATTTTTTTCATATATTTGAAGGCCATATTTATATCTCTTTCTTACGAATTTGCTGTTCATATCTTTTTCCCATTTTTTATTGGATTTTCACTCATTTGTTCCTTGACTTTTGAGAATTCTTTATATATGAGGAACATTAGCCCTTTGTCTGTGGTACAGGTTGTGAATATTTTATCCCAGTGTGTCAGATGGCTTTTAACTTTGTTTATTGTTAGTCGTCATATTTTACTTTTATGTAATCAATTTATAAATCTTCTTTTTATTGTTGCTAGGATTTGGGTTAAGGTAGAAAGACTTTCCCTATATAAGATGAAAAAGAAATTCATGTATATTTAATTTTTGTACTTATATGATTTCAATTTTTACATTTAGATACATAATCCACTAGGAATTAATTATTTTGTATGGTGTGAAATAAAGATATAATTGTGTCTTTTTCCAAATGGCCATACAATTGCCCTAGCACCGTGCATATTAAATGTCCACCTCTACTGCAGCGATTACAGATGCTGCCTTTGTCACATAGTAAATTTCCATATGTATTGGGGGGCTAATTCTGAAATTTCTATTCTATTCCACTTGTTTCTATTCATGCACCAGTACAACACTATTTTAATTATAAATACGTTTTAATGTCTGGTAAATTTAGTTTTCCCCTCATAGTTTTTCTTTTTCTGTGTTTACCCAACTATTCTTTCATGTCTGTTTTTCCATAGGAATTTTAGGATCAACTTGTTTAATTACATAAAATAAGATATTAGCATTTTTATTGAGATTACACTTTTAATAAATTAATTTAGAGAAAACTGACATCTGTATAACTTTAAGTCACCCTATCCAAAAATAGGGTATGTCTTCTTTCCAGAAAAGATATTCAAATGGCCAACAGGTACACAAAAGGGTGCTCAGCATCACTAATCATCAGGGAAATGCAAATCAAAACCACATGGAGATATCACCTCACACCTGTTAGAATAGCCATGATCCAAAAGACAAGAAATAACAAGTGCTGGTGAGGATGTAGAGAAAACGGAACCCTTGGGCACTGTTGGTGGGAATGTAAATTGGTACAGCCACTATGGAAAACAGTGTAGAATTTCCTCAAAAAGTTGAAAATAGGACTATATAATCCAGCAATCCCACTTCTAAGTAAATATCCAAAGGAAATGAAATCAGTATTTTGAAGAAATATCTGCACCCCCATGTTCACTGCAGCCTTATTCACCATAGTCAAGATGTGGAAACAACCTAAGTGTTAACTGATGGATAACTAAAGAATATGTGCTATATATGATGGAATACTATTCAACCAAGAAAAAGAAAGAAAATCTGCCATTTGCAACAACATGGATGAACCCTGAGGGCATCATGCTAAGTGAAGTAAGTCAGACAGAAAAAGACAAATACTATATGATCTCACTTATATTGGAAATCTATAAAAATGAACCTCATAGAAACAGAGAGTAGATTGGTAGTTGCCAGGGGTGGGTGGGGAGATGGGGAATGTGTTAATGTGGTCAAAGTGTTCAAACTTTCAGTTATAAGATTAATAAGTTCCAGAGATGAATTGTACAGCATGGTGACTATAGTTAACAACACTGTACTGTATATTTGAAAGTCGCTAAGAGAGTAGATCTTAAAAGTTCTCAACACACACACACACACACACACACACACACACACAAAATAACTGTATGTGCGGTGATAGATACGTTAAATAACCTTATTGAGGTAACAATTTCACAATATATACATATATCAAACCATCACATTGTACACCTTAAACTTACACAATGTTATATGTTAATTATATCTCAACACACCTGGAAAAAAAAAAGAATAGGAGATGTTTTTCCACTTGTTCAAATCTTCATTAGTATCTTTCAGGAGTGTTTTAAAATTTTCCTCATATATGATTTTGCGCACTTCTTAAATTTATTCCTATGTATTTAATCTTTGCTATTATAAAGTGTTTTCTCTACCACTACGTTCTCTGTTTATTGTTTGCATATATGAAGCCTACTTAATTTTGTATATTAATTTTATAACCTATGCTTGACTGAACTATTTTGTTGTTGAGTTAGTTTTAACATTGATTCTCTGGGACACTGGTGGTGGTGGGGGGTGGGGGAGGAACTTGATACAAAATTATATCACCTGCAAGTAAAGATAGTTTTGTTTCTTCTTTACTCATTCATAAGCCCCTAATTGATTTATCTTGCCTAATTGCATTGACTGATAACCCTAATAAATGTTGAATAATAGTGGAGATAGTTGTTATCCTTGCCTTGTTCCTGACCTTAGTGAAAATACCTCTAGTGTTTTTTTTTTGTGTGTGTGTGTGTGTGTGTGAGGTAATAAAGATTTATTGATATTTTAAGCTGCTAAATATGGGAGTAACTTGTTATACAGCAAGAGGTAACTAATACAGTATGTATAGTATACTAGGATTGGGGTGAATGCATTAACTATCTCACCAATGAAACTTAAGAAACTTGTATCAGGGAGGGTGGCTGAGGGACAGAGGGGTGGCGATGGGGACCATTTTGTCCCTTTGGCATTTTGAACCATCTTTTCAAAATGAGCACCTGAATGGCAAATAAGTAAATAAAACTGTAGGCAGCCCTCAGAGAGTAGCAGCTGTGATTATTCATTCAATGGATATTTCTCAAGCTGCCAGAAGTCACCCTTGAATATGTATGGCTTAATCTACAACATGGGTTTATGAAGAATACAAAGGCCAGGGGTTTAGAGTCACATAGGAGTGCCACCATGTACTAGCTGTGTCTTTGGGTAGGTTGCTTAACCTCTCTTGAGCTTCAGGTTCCTTATCTTAAAAATGGGTATCATCAGTACAATGACAGGGGCCTAATGTTCAGCCAAAGACCAGGTATGGGGTAAACACTTAATAGATTTGGTTGTTATTGATAATAAGCTTCCAGGATCCTGCCCTGGGCCAGGAGACTGGAGAACCAACCCACTGAGTCCCTTGCCCCCAGCTCTGGAGGCAGGCCAGGGTAGGTGGCCTACAGGGGACAGCCGAGCCAGCCTTCCAGGGTAGAAGCTGGGTGGGAGGGTTATGAAGGCCAGGAGGGACCCCAGGGAGAGAGAGACCCCACTCCAGGATCACCTGCCCACATAGTCCCCCATCCTCCCTGTACATGTTCTGGCCTTGCCCCAGGACTCACAGCTGGGAGGGGCAAGGCAGAGGCCCACCAACTATAAGGCATCACTTGGAGGAGTGGGAGGGTCTAGGAGTGCAGGGAGGGGCTGAGGGGTCCTGAGGTCGGGGTGCCCTGGACTTCAGTCCACCCAGAGCTAGGCTCTCTCCCTGTCCTGTGCTGGGAAGGGCGTTTGGATGACTGGTACCCACATGCCACATGAATCTACAGGGTGCCAGCACAGGCGGCAGGGAGGGGCCTTAGGGAATTCCCACGTGGGAAACCGGAGCATTAGCCTGGTCGAGCAGAAAGGTGTTAGGAAGCTGGCTGAGGCTCTGTGTCACTGTGTGAGCCCGGCGAGTCCTGAGGCACAGCCACCCAACCTGCTGATGGGTACGTCCTCTGGGCCCAGTGGCATATGTGGGCTGCCTGGGATCAAGGCAGAGATGGGAGGAGGGGTCCCCATACCCGTCCTGACTCTGAGGATGACAGGAGGCTGAGCCCCTTTGAGGCAAGTGCCTGGGAGGCACTGCCTGCCCTGGCCTGGGGACGGGGAGGAGAGGGGTTTGACTGGGTTGCTTTGTTCATGACTCATGCTTTCTGGGACCAGCCCTGTCCCCTGGGAGGCACTTTCCAGGAAGGCTCCCTTTGGCCCCCTCTGCCCTGTGCAGATGTCCGGGGCTCAGCTGTGCCCACCTGTCCAGACCAGGAAAAGGCTCATCAGCCCCCCGCTGGGAGGGGAGCCTCACTGGGTTGGGACACCTTTTTTTCTGGATGGTGAACTGCCCAGTGCACTTCTGGCAACGTGACCAATATAGAAACTTGTCCACAAGGAAACCTTTACCCCTGCCCTGCCTCCAGCTGGCGCTCCCAGTCCAGTGTGCTCTGTCTCGGGATGGCCGCCCTCGTAGCCTGGACTTGGCCTCTGCCCTCCTCTCAGCCTCCAGATCTGATCAGCGACTGTCCTCAGTGTGGGTTCCCTGAAAGCAGACCCCAGATGAGGGCACAGCTGTGTTCCCAGGAAAGACATGGGTGGGGGAAAGCTCAGCAAGGAGGTGGGCCCCGCGGGGGCCTCACACTGGAGCAGTGAGGGCCACCCCACGGGGGACCTGATCAGGCCAGAGAGGCGGAGATTTTTTACCCCCACGTCCCATGACTGGTAGGGGCAAACCTCTTGAGGGAGTAGATGCCCAGGCTGTTCGGCTCTCTTGGGTGCAGGCAAAGCTGGTGCTGGCAGTGAATGGTGTCTGACAAAAGGGCAGGCGCTGACTGCTGCAGAGAAAGTTCCTTGAGAGGAGGCAGGAGGCTGTGAAGGGCTGGGGGACGTGGGCGGGGCACCCACAGCACCTGCCGCCCCTGCTGAATTCTCCTGACTTGACTCCTGTTTCTGGAAAATGTTTGCTTCTCTCCATCCCCACAGCTACCTTCATCTCTCGTGGGGATGCCCAGGGGCCTCCTGACTGGAGCCCCGGCCTCTCTCTGGCCCCGCTGTCCACACAGAGCTGGTGGATAACCCCCTCCTCTCAGGTGGTCCCCAGCCCTCGGAGGTTACAAACTCAGCTGCCTCTAGGTGCAGGGAAGTGACATAAATGAATGAACCAAGAGTGGCCTGTACCAGCTCACCACCCTCCCCGGATACCCCGTTTGATGGAGACCAAGGATGAGAAATGCACCTCACGTCTAAGAAGATGATAAAACAAGTGCCATGATAGATCGGGGGTGGAGCCATGGGGAGCAGAGGGCCCAGGTTGCCCAAAGGGGGAACCCCTGCTTGACTTCAACTAACCGGTCCCACAGGTCCGAGGGACCAGCATGTGTGAAGGAGTTAGGGGGGTCACAAGGATTGAGAGTTGCAGACAGGGAAGGCAGGTGGAGTAGGAGCATGGAGAGGGGTGGGCAGGGAGCACCATGCAGGGGTCCTCCACCTGACCTTGCAGGCCCGGGCCTGGACCCCATCCTGACAGCAGGCAAAGCAGGATGGCAAGGACAACAGTGGAAGAGTGGGGTCTAGGAGACCAGGCTGTTGCCATGAGCAGTCCAGGTGAGAGAGGGGGTGCCTGGACTAGGGTGGTGGCCACAGGGATGGAGATGGGTGGACACACATGGCCAGGAGGCCTTGCTGAAGGGCTGGGTGTGGGATGGGGAATAGCCACCGCTAGATCTCAGAGTCAGGACTGACCATCCCAGAATGCCCCTTCCCTTTGCTTCCAGGAGCACCCAGGGTGCTCAGGCAAGGAGGACTCCTGGTGGATCTGAGAGGCGTTCCAGCATCCCAAAGCTCCCGGGGTGGGAGGGAGGGAGTCAGGCTTGGTCCAGTCTGAGGTCAGGCATGTCCCACACAGGTTCGAACGCCTAGGAGGGCAGGCAGCCCACATGAAGAAGATGGCAGAAGGTAAGAGACAAGACCCCAACTCCAGTCCTTCCACAGAGCCAGCCTGGCTATGCCCACACTCCTTCATAGCTGCCTCAGGAACTCCATGTTGCCCAAGCTCCCTCCAGAAAGACTTTCCAGATCCTTCCTTTGCATGGCCAGCTCCTAATGCAAAGTCCAGAGCGGGTGCCTCCGCCTCTAGTATTTCTTGATTTTAAAGGAATACTTGTTTTAGGGCAAAGGTAAATATTTTTTATCATCTTGAAAAAGTATCCCTCAATCCTATTTCCTAGAAGGTGTTTTATCATGAATTGAAGTGGAATTTTTTCCAAAGATTTAGTCAGTCTGAATGGCAATAATTATACAATTTTCCCTTGGATCTATTAATTTGGTATGTGATAATAGTGGATTTCCTTGTATTTGGAGAATCCCATGTGATTATTTTCTTAATATGATATTGGATTGTGTTTGTGAATATTTTGTTTAGAATTTTTGCATCAAAATCCATGAGAGATATTAGACAATAGTTTTGTTTGTCTTTATTTGGGTTAGATATCTATGTTAATTGTCTCCTTTTCAATGCTCTGCAATAATTTATAAAGCATTAAAAATATCTGGCCTTTAAAGGTTTAGTAGAATTTCTTTGTGAAACTATCTGGGCCTCATATTTTGTTTTGTTTTATTTGTGATGTAGTTCCTTAATAACTTTATCTCTTCTATAGAAATTGGACTTTTAAGCCTTTTTAACTCTAATAGGATTAGTTTCAATAATCTGTATTTCCCTAGAAAATTTTCCATTTCATTTAGGTAGGTTTTCAAAATTGTCTACAAACTTGACATATTTTTTTCCATTTATTCTGTTTCAGTAGTTACTTCCTGTTATAATTTCTTATTTTATATATCTGTATTTTCTCTTTTCTTTCTTGAGAAAGTTATCTAGTGGTTTATTTTGTTAATTTTTTAAAAGCAGGATATAGATTTAAATCATGCCTGACCCTTTCAACTAAGACTGTCTCTTTAAGACGAATCTGTTCCTCTGAATCATATGGCTGGTCCTTTAAATGGGCCATATTTTGAAATCCTTTTCCTGTAGTCCTGCTCTGATCAACCCAAGCACTTTTATAGTATTTTCAGATTTAGGATGGACTTAATCTTTCTAGTACTGTAGTTGCTACAACTCTATCTCAGGCTCCCTCTTCAGCATCTTCATTTGTCTTCTTAGTAATTTTTCTTGGTTGCCTTTCCTCCCAGCAAAGTTCTCTAGTGGTGGCTAGAGATGGGATTTTGTAGGACCCTGATGATACTATTTTTTTCAACCTTTCTTTTACTCACAATGTTTAAATAATAGCATTTATGTAACAGAAAACTAAATAATATATAATCCCCAAAACACCTATTTTTATATTTTTATGTTGAAATAACACATATGCAATTGTATAATGTACAATAGTCATAACATTTAATATGTATATGTAACATGTGATATAGTAATAGCATACATGCATAACTATGTAATATGTAAGAATATGGATAACATTTTTATGTTAAAGTAATAACTCATATATGTATAATACAGCTGTGTCCTCAGTTGGCTCTCTAAAAAGTTGGTCTCCCTAACTTACATGCTACTTCATAATATGAACTTTTCAATTACTATTCTCTACCTTTCTATGTCAATAAATTTTCATTTCCTTTGATACAGTCTATATTCACATTGCCCCGCTTGTCCAAAAAGTATTCTTTAAACTGCTTTGTCCAAACTAGTACAGAACCCAGGTTCACATATTGCATTTGGTTATAATGTCTGTTAACCATTCTTTTAATCCAGCACAACTCTGTTCCCCTTTATTTTTTCATAGGAGAAGGGCTTGCTGAAGAGACAAAACTAGTAGTCCTGCTGTGTGTCTTACTGTCTGGATTTGTCTGACTGCTAGTATGGGATGGCAGTGAGATCATTTCTTCTCTCTCTTATATTTCCTCTCTCTCTCTCCCTAAACTAGATGGCAAACTTCTAATGGTCCAGGACTGTGACCTACTCATTTTTGTATTCCCCCAAACAACAGCATGTCTGGCCCAGACCATGGTCAATTTTTGTTTTTTTTTTTTAAATAAAATATGTGTTGAATTGACTCATGAAATGTCAGTTTTTCCTAAAGGTTAATAGCAAAACCTGGCATTTGTATCAGATTGCTATGGCCTAAAAAGTTCTCATTCTCTCTCTCTCACACACACACACTCACACACACACGAACTAGAAAATAACATTTGAAACTACAAAAACATAATGACGGTATATGGTTTTTGAGGTAGATGGGAAACTGGTAGAGCAGCTAGGAAAATCTGAAGTAGAATAATAAAGGCAGTGAGTACACAGTATAAATATTGCTATTATGAGAGCAACAGGTAGTATTTCCACAGCAAATGGGCTTTGAGCATAAATGTTTCCAGAAATCACACATCATTTTGACAGAGAAATTTAAGATACAGATGTAGAATGTATCACTTATTCAAAAAAGCTGTTGTGAAGAGAGTAAAATAATAATAATAATAATAATAATAATAGCAGAACCCTATGTTTACAAATAAAGCATGAACGGAAGCACTCAAAATAAGTGTCATAACTCCTGATTCCAGCTCTCCCACTGTTGTGTGTTATTTTAAATAAAGCATTTACTTCCCTGTGCCTCTGTCCTCCATCTATAAAGTATAGATAACACTTTTTTATTGTCTTAAGTAGAACTGTTGGCTTCCTTAATCTGATCAAGCCTCATCTTTCAAGGAAGACAATGAAAGGAAGGAATTCTTGTGGGATATCCTTGTCTTAGGCCCCAGCTCTTAGCTCTTTATGATGAATATCTTTTCTATAAGACTTTCTCAGGAGATTGTCCTTACCTTGCCATCTCAAAGGCTCAGGGCTTGGTTTTGTTAAAAGAATTGGTAGTTCTTTAGAGCCTAATGACAAACAGAGGCAGAAGCAATGCTCAAAACAATGATAAAGATATATGGATTTAGCTTCCCCTGAAAGTAGTTATCACATGTATTCTATTCTCTTACCTTTGGACAACAATAAGATAAAACCTATGACTAAGCTCTCTGAACTGCTACTTAGTAAAAACTGTTTCGACTGTAATTCCTTCAATTTCCTCTTTAGAGTACGCAACACTGCTTATTCCAATAAGACACTGTAATAAGTATAGTGAGTTATCATTTTGATTGTGTTTTCATAATATCTCATAGTGCCTTCCATTTATTTGGACATTATGATTCCTACAGGCTATATGCTATACCTTGATTGATTTCTCATTTATATTCAATACTGATGAGTCAGATCAGATATCCCTTAAACATACTGTATGTTTTTTTACTCTTGCTTACTGTTTTTTTAACTTTTTGTTGTAGAATTTATTTTAAATCTTAAAGGAAATTAAAAAAAAAAACTGACAGTGACACTGTATGCTATACACTGTTCCAAAAAGAGCAATAAATGTTGAAATCAGATACATGATTTAAAACCAAAAGAACAAATGGCAATGGGACAGACTGTACTTAAATAAACAAAAATTCAATATAGTTGTTTCTTTGTTCCAGAAAGTTGACTGCAAAACCAATGTCTTCCATTCTATCTAGAGGAAAGCAGCACACAGGGTTGAAGTAATGAAGGCACATACTCTTTAAATGCTTTACAAATCAGGCTGGATGACAACACTGTAGAAATGGACAATTTCAAATCATTATGCACATAGTCTCCTTATTCTAGTTGTATATCATTCTAAATATTGACAAAATTCTTCTTGGGCATTTCATAAGGACCATTCTTTAAAAAAATATTTACAGTAATATCTGAGTTTTGTGTAAGTACTGGCATATTAAAAACTCTTGGGGCATAATATTGCTTACCAACTAAAGGAAAATGCCCTATAATTTGACAGAACAGGAAGGTACAACAATGTGTCACTTGAGAGAGACTTCAAGAAGAAAAGGAAATTCACATGTTTTTGAGGTACTGCTAGATGTCAAGTAGTACATATTTTTTCATATATTATTTATTTTAAATTTCACAACAACTCCATGAGAAAATGAAGCTGGGAGAGATTAAGTAATTTTCCCAGGATCATACAACTAGAAGAAATGGAAGCAGGAAATTAAACCAGGTCTGTGTGATAAATCCAGCTTACTCCACCAGTCCATGCTGCATTGCTATACAACTCTTATTCCTATAAAATATCTCAACTGGCCTGCCTAAGAAGCAGCAACTACCCCCCTTCCATCTCTCTTTCTGCTTACCTGAAAATCTTACCTTCATTAGTCTGATGAAAGGATGAGAAGATAAAGGCTTTAGAAAGAAGATCATTAAGATTTGTTACCCTGAAGGGCAAGGACTGCTTGCCTATGTGGTGCCTTCTCAACAGCAAAAGTTCATAGATCACACATGATATACTATTGCTTTCAAAAATACCAAATTTGGTTTACATGATTGGACAGATAAGAATTCATGGGGCTGCAATAAGGTATCAAAAACAGTAAGGGATGTCCCAAAGAGAGCAAATGGGGGTGAGGCATCCATTCCTTAACAGGCTAGAGGCAGAAAGTTGACAGTGAATGAAGAAGGCAGACTGTGAGGCAGGAAGTTGTAGAAAGGTGATGAAGGCAAGAGGACAGAGCCCAGAAAATATGGCAGCTCTGACCAAAGGGCAGAGTAAGGACTTTACAGAAGTAGGGAAAGTGATCACAGACGTGCCATAGAAGAAAATTATTTTCAATAAAAGACAACACATACATAAAAAGGGATTTCAAATCACCATTGCTCAACTCAAATTTAAATGTTTTTTAAATCAAAGAAACAACATAGATGTATATGTACATAATTTACATGTCTTGTTCTACTTTGCCACTATTGTTTTTTTCCCATCAGTGGCATGGTATAGTAAGAAGCATTCTGAACTTATGATCAGGAGCCTGTAACAAGGCATTTGACTATCAAACTAGCATTTTAATTTCAACATGTCCAAAAGTGAGGTTATTGTCTCTTTCCTCTCCTCCAAGACTTTCCCATAACAACCACGTACTCCTCTAACTACTTTCCTTCTCCTGGAGATAGAATTACCAATCTTGAGTAGCCCAACCATCTCTAAGCATCTCTCCAGTCTTCCTCTCATCTCCATCCCCATTAATACATGACGATTCTAGTTCTCATTATTTTTCCTTTGAATTATTATAATGCTTCTACACTGCTGACAGTGTTCTTCTAACATGCAAATCTGATCCATTTGCTTCCCCATTTAAAAACCTTTAGTCACACACCACCCTTTTCAAGATAAAAATTACAGCTTCTGAACATGATGTACAAGGTCCTTCATAGTCTAGTTTCTACCTAGAAATCCAGCCTCATATTTGACCACAAAGACACATACAACAGTGCAGCTATACCAAACTATTCACACTTCCTTGGGCAAAGGAGACTGGCCTTTATCCATGTCCCTTTACTACAAAAGTCATGCTAACTTCAACCGCCCTTTCTGCTCATTCTTTAAGATTCAAAAACCTTAAGTAATACCTGTGCTTAGCTGTATCATACACTAATCTCATCAAATTATAACTACTTCAATATGTATTTGTGAATAAATGAGTGACTGAAAAAATCTAAAGTGAGGCTGTGATTCTGTCACTTACTAATCCCAACTTACTTAACCTAACAGAGTCTACATTTCCTCAGCTGAAAATAACTGCATCCCAGGGCAAAAACATCACTGCAAGCATATGTGACTCAGTAAAGCACTCCAGGAGACAGTACTACTTTCCTGGGTGACTGCTTTCAGAAATACTTGGTAATGATTCCTTGAGAATCCCTTTAACCAATCCTCAGTCCCCACTTCAGCCAATTCAACTCTCAGTCATGTGTATTTCTTTTCATTCATACTGATTGTTACTGCCTCAACATACTTGTCATATCATTTTCTATACAACCTGAACATGGGACCTAGTTCTAGACAGCAATTTCAACTATCTGCAAATAACAACATAAAGAATCTCGCTACAGAAGATCACAGAATAGAAGGATGTGTACTCACTCCCTCTTGTGAGAGCACCAGAATCACAACTAACTGCTGAACAATCATCAATAGGAAGATACTGGAACTCACAAAAAAAGATACCCGACATCCAAAGACAAAGGAAAAGCTGCAGTGAGACAGTAGGAGGGGTACAATCACAATAACATCAAATCCCATAACCGCTGGGTGGGTGACTCACAAACTGGAGAAAAATTATACCACAGAAGTCCACCACTGAAGTGAAGGTTCTGAGCCCCACATCAGGCTTCCCAACCCAGGGGCCCAGCAACAGGAGGAGGAATCCCGAGAGAATCAGACTTTGAAGGCCAGCAGGATTCGACTGCAGGATGTCAACAGGACTGAGGGAAACAGAGACTCCACTATTGGAGGGCACAGACAAAGTAGTGTGCACACCAGGACCCAGGGGGAAGGAGCAGTGACCCCATAGGAGACTGAACCAGACCTACCTGCTAGTGTTGGAGGGTCTCCTGCAGAGGCTGGGGGTGGCTGTGGCTCACCACAGGGACAAGGAAACTGGAGGGATTAGTTCTGGAAGGTACTCCTTGGTGTGAGCCCTCCTGGAGTCCACCATAAGCCCCACCAAAGAGCCTACAGGCTCCAGTTCTGGGTCACATTGGGCCAAACAACCAACAGGGAGGGAACCCAGCCCCACCCATCAGTAAAGTTTTACTGAACTCTGCCTACCAGAGCAACACCTAGATCTACCCACCACCAGTCCCTCCCATCAGGAAACTTGTACAAGCCTCTTACATAGCCTCATCCACAGAGGGCAGACAGCAGAAGCAAGAAGAACTACAATCCTGCACCCTGTGGAATGAAAACCACACTGAGAGAAAGATAGAAAGAAATGAAAAGGTAGAGGACTATATCCCACATGATGGAACAAGATAAAACCCCAGAAAAACAGCTAAACAAAGTGGAGATAGGTCACCTTCCAGAAAAAGAATTCAGAATAATGATAGTGAAGATGATCCAGGACCTCTGAAAACAAAGGGAGGTAAAGATCTAGAAGATGCAAGAAATGTTTAACAAATACCTAGAAGAATTAAAGAACAAACAAACAGAGATGAACAATACAATAACTGAAATGAAAAATACACTAGCAGGAATCAGTAGCAAAATAACTGAGGCAGAAGAACGGATAAGTGACCTAGAAGACAGAATGGTGGAAATCACTGCCACAGAACAGAATACAGAATAAAGAATGAAAAACATGAAGACAGTCTAAGAGACCTCTGGGGCAACATTAAATGCACCAACATTCACATTAGAGGGGTCCCAGAAGAAGAAGAAGAGAGAGAGAGGACCCGAGAAAATACCTGAAGAGATTATAGTCAAAAACTTCCCTAATGGGAAAGGAAATAGCCCCCCAAGTCCAAAAAGCACAGAGAGTCCCAGACAGGTTAAACCCAAGGAAAAACACGCCAAGACACACATTAATCAAACTGACAAAAATTAAAGACAAAGAAAAATTATTAAAAGCAACAAAGGAAAAATGAAAAATAACATACAAGGGAACTCCCAAAAGATTAACAGCTGATCTATCAGCAGAAACTCTGCAAGCCAGAAGGGAGCAGCACTATATATTTAAAATGATGAAAGAGAAGAACCTACAACCAAGAATACTCTACCCAGCAAGGATCTCTTTCAGAATCAACAGAGAAATCAAACATTTTACAAACAAGCAAAAGCTAAAAGAATTCAGAACCACCAAGCCAGCTCTACAGCAAATGCTAAAGGAACTTCTCTAAGTGGCAAAAACAAGAGAAGAAAAGGACCTACAAACACAAACCCAAAACAATTAAGAAAATGGTAATAGGAACATAAATATCAATAATTACCTTAAATGTAAATAGATTAAATGTTCCAAACAAAAGACACAGACTGGTTGAATGGATACAAAAACAAAACCCATATAAATGCTGTCCACAAGACAGCCACTTCAGACCTAGGGACACATACAGGCTGAAAGTGAGGGAATGGAAAAGATATTCCATGCAAATGGAAATCAAAAGAAAGCTGGAGTAGCAATACTCGTATCAGATAAAATAGACTTTAAAATAAAGACTATTCCAAGGGACAAGGAAGGACACTACATAATCATCAAGGGATAAATCCAAGAAGAAGATACAACAATTATAAGTATATATGCACCCAACAAAGGAGCACCTCAATACATAAGGCAACTGCTAACAGCTATAAAAGAGAAAACCAAGAGTAACACAATAATAGTGGGGGACTTTAACACCTCACTTTCACCAATGGACAGATCATCCACACAAAAAATAAATAAGGAGACACAAGCTTTAAATGCCACAACAGACCAGATATATTTAATTGATAATTATAGGACATTCTCTCCGAAAACAGCATATTACACTTTCTTCTCAAGGGCACATGGAACATTCTTCAGGATAGATCACATCTTGGGTCATGAACCAAGTCTTGGTAAAATTAAGAAAATTGAAATCATATCAAGCATCTTTTCTGAAGGCACGGTGATAAGATTAGAAATAAATTACAGGAAATAAAAAAACATAAAAAACACAAACACATGGAGGCTAAACAATACGTTACTAAGTAACCAAGAGATCACTGAAGTAATCAAAGAGGAAATCAAAAAATACCTAGAGAAAAATGACAATGAAAACACAACAATCCAAAACCTATGGAATGCAGCAAAAGCAGTTCTAAGAGGGAAATTTATAGCAATACAACCCTACCTCAAGAAGCAAGAAACATTGCAAATAAACAATCTAGCCTTATACCTAAAGGAACTAGAGAAAGAAGAACAAACAAAACCCAAAGTTAGCAGAAGGAAAGAAATCATAAAGATCAGAGCAGAAATAAATGAAATAGAAACAAAGAATACAATAGCAAAGATCAATAAAACTAAAAGCTGGTTCTTTGAGAATATGAACAAGATTGATAATCCTTTAGCCAGACTAATCAAGAAAAAGAGGGAGAGGACTCAAATCAATAAAATTGGAAATAAAAAAGGAGAAGTTACAATGGACACCACAGAAATACAAAGCATCATAAGAGACTAGTACAAGCAACCTTATGCCAATAAAATGGACAACCTTGAAAAAATGGAGAAATCCTTAGAAAGGTATAACCTTCCAAGAATGAATCAGGAAGAAATAGAATATATGAACAGACCAATCACAAGTAATGAAATTGAAACTGTGATTAATAATCTTCTGACAAACAAAAGGCAAGGACCAGATAGCTTCACAGGTGCATTCTAACAAACATTTAAAGAAGAGCTAACACCATCATTCTGAAACTCTTGCAAAAAATTGCAGAGGAAGGAGCACTCCCAAACTCATTCTACGAGGCCACCATCACCCTGATATCAAAACCTTACAAAGATACTACAAAAAAAGGAAATTACAGACCAGTATCACTGATGAATATAGATGCAAAAATCCTCAACAAAATACTAGCAAACAGAATCCAACAACACATTAAAAGGATCATACACCACGATCAAGTCGGATTTATCCCAGGGATGCAAGGATTCTTCAGTATACACAAATCAATCAATGTGATACACCATATTACCAAATTGAAGAATAAACACCATATGACCATCTCAATAGAGGCAGAAAAAGCTTTTGACAAAATTCACCATGCATTTATGATAAAAACTCTCCAGAAAGTGGGCATAGAGGGAACTTACCTCGACATAATAAAGGCCATATATGAAAAACCTCAACATAATAAAGGCCATATATGAAAAACTCACAGCAAACATCATTCTCAATGGTGAAAAACTGAAAGCATTTCCTCTAAGATCAGGAACAAGACAAGAATGTCCACTCTCACCACTATTATTCTACATAGTCTTGGAAGTCATAGCCATGGCAATCAGAGAAGAAAAAGAAATAAAAGGAATACGAACTGGAAAAGAAGAAGTAAAATTGTCACTGTTTGCAGATGACATGATACTATACATAGAAAATCCTAAAGTTGCTACCAGAAAACTACTAGAGCTAATCAATGAATTTGGTAAAGTTGCAAGATACAAAATTAATGCACAGAAATCTCTTGCATTCCTATACACTAACAACAAAAGATGAGAAAGAGAAATTAAGGAAACAATCCCATTTACCATTGCAACAGAAAGAATAAAATACCTAGGAATAAACCTACCTAAGCAGGTAAAAGACCTGTGCTCAGAAAAGCATAAGACACTGATAAAAGAAATCAAAGATGACACAAACAGATGGAGAGATATACCATCTTCTTGGATTGGAAGAATCAATGTTGTGAAAATGACTATACTACCCAAAGCATTCTACAGATTCAATGAAATCCCTATCAAATTACCAATGGCATGTTTTACAGAACTAGAACAAAAAATCTTAAAATTTGTATGGAGACACAAAAGATCCCAAATAGCCAAAGCAGTCTTGAGGGAAAAAAACGGAGCTGGAGGAATCAGACTCCCTGACTTCAGACAATACTACAAAACTACAGTAATCAAAACAATACAGTACTGGCACAAAAACAGAAATACAGATCAATGGAACAGGATAGAAAGCCCAGAGATAAACCCATAACCTATGGTCAACTAATCTATGACAAAGGAGGAAAGGATATACAATGGAGAAAAGACAGCCTCTTCAAAAGTGGTGCTGGGAAAACTGGACAGCTACATGTAAAAGAATGAAATTAGAGCACTCCTTAACACCATAAACAAAAATAAACTCAAAATGGATTAAAGACCTAAATGTAAGGCCTGATACTATAAAACTCTTAGAGGAAAACAGAGGCAGAACACTCTATGACATAAATCACAGCAAGATCCTTTTTGACCCATCTCCTAGAGTAATGGAAATAAAAACAAAATAAACAAATGGGACCTAATGAAACTTAAAAGCTTTTACACAGCAAAGGAAACTATAAACAAGACAAAAAGACAACACACAGAATGGGAAAAAATATTTGCAAATGAATCAACAGACAAAGGATTAATCTCCAAAATATATAAACAACTCATGCAGCTCAATATCAAAGAAACAAACAACCCAATCCAAAAATGGGCAGAAGACCGAAATAGACATTTCTCCAAAGAAGACATATAGATGGTCAAGAGGCACATGAAAAGCTGCTCAACATCACTATTATTAGAGAAATGCAAATCAAAACTACAATGAGGTATCACCTCACACCAGTTAGAATGGGCATCATCAGAAAATCTACAAACAATAAATGCTGGAGAAGGTATGGAGAAAAGGGAACCTTCTTGTACTGTTGGTGGGAATGTAAATTGATACAGCCACTATGGAGAACAGTATGGAGGTTCCCTAAAAAACTAAAAGTAGAAGTACCATATGACCAACATTTCCATTACTGGGCATATACCCAGGGAAAACCATAATCCAAAAAGACACATACACCCCAATATTAATTGCAGCACTATTTACAATATCCAGGTCATGGAAGCAATCTAAATGTCCATCAACAGATGAATGGATAAAGAAGATGTGGTACATATATATACAATGGAATATTACTCAGCCATAAAAAGGAACAAAATTGTAGAGACATGGATGGACCTAGAGACTATTATACAGAGTGAAGTAAGAAAGAGAAAAACAAATATCATATATTAACGCATAAAGGTGGAATCTAGAAAAATGGTACAGATGAACCGGTTGGCAAGGCAGAAATGGAGACATAAATGTAGAAAACAAACGTATGGACACCATGATGGGAAATCGTGCATGGGGGGATTAATTTGGAGATTGAAATTGACATATATACACTAATATATATAAAATAGATAACTAATAAGAACCTGCTGTATAGCACTCAGAACTCTACTTCACTTTGCTGTATAGTAGAAACTAACACAACATTGTAAAACAACTATACCCCAATAAAAAAAAAAGAAGAAGAAACTCGCTACAACTCTCTTCAATACAGTGTGTGAAGTTCTTCCCTCTGGGAAAACAATCAGGCTCTTCTCGAACAAGAAACTTAGGAAACTTAGGAAACAGTTAATTTATGAATATTAGAAAACATGGCCTTGATAGCTGCTCTGATAACGCATTTTCTTGTGAAAAACTTCTAGCTTTTGATTCTGCTCAAGGCTTCTCTGAAATCTTGGGTCATCCTCTTCAGTACAGGAGCTGCTTTCTCCAATATTTAATACAACCACCATTCCTTATTTTCTTAAATATCAACTGCCATATATCAAGTTCTCTAGAAGCAGAACCTAAGAGGAGAATTAGTGTCATGCAATTTATTTAGGAATTTCTTTGAGGAGTAACCAGTAGGAGATCAGGGAAACAAGATGGGGGATGGAAAGGCACTATGCAAGAACATGTTGGATTTGGCCTAAAATCCCCTACAGCCCTATCAGACCAACAGGGGATGGGAGGAGTGCTTCAAGTTGAGTTGCTGAGATAGCCCAAGGGTAATGGTTCTGAGAAGGTTGCAAGTGTGAGATATAAGCTCACTGAAGCTGCATCAGATGTGTGATGGGCACAGCAACTACACTGTTAAAAGAATTCCCAGATGACCTGTGGGGAGCACCATTAGTGATCCACTTTTTATGTCTGATCATATTTCATCAGACCTTCATCATCTTTTTGTATCCAGTAAACACTGAACAAATATTAGCCAATACCAGTCAAGCTATAATCAATCAAGCCTCAGCTAACAATCAAATGGAACCCCTTAACTAAGTCTTTATTAATTTCCATAAGATTTAACTAGATAACACAATCAGATAACATTTCAAGTTTAATGCACTTTCAATATGTATGAATACAACAATGTCCATAATATAGAATGTCTTCTCTGATATCTTCCTCTAAATACGCCTAAAAGGTTAAACGCTCTTCACAATATATCTCCATTTATTTCTACATAAATCAAGATGATATATGAACTTCCTAAGAGAGCTTTGGTCTTAGAAATAGAAAACAAATTCCAAACTCTTTTAAACCAAAAAAGAAAAGGAGAGAAATTTAAGTGAAGTTGGAATCATGATTTACACTTTATCAAGATAAAGCTGGCTACTGCACATAAAGGTTTAAATAACCACAATTCTATCCCAGAATGTACTTCCAATTTCTATTCACAGTTCTCTTTTATTTACAGTTAAATTGAAGATCTATCTTCTTTATTGCCAAATTTGAACAAGCTTTAAAAAATAGATTAAAAAATAGTAAAATACTCTGTGACTCTTTCGTCTCATAAATAAATTCAGTTTTAAAATTCTTGCATTCATTTGCAGCCTCTAGGCCCCAAAATTCAAATTAAAGTGACTGTTAATTAAAATGATGTCTCAAGGAAAGGCAGTATCAAGACATTCACCAGAGCTTCTATTTATGGGTAAGTAAAAGCTAAAAGAATCACTGCTCTGGTAAGTGTCTTAAACTGTGGAGAGGGAATAGGTAAATCAGAATCTGGTTGTGATTATTAAGGATATAACCAATAAATTAAATTTTAGATATATTTCAAAATTGAACTCTTCCCTCTTAGATGGGCAAAGACTGTACACTTACCCCTGCACTATCAATTTGAAGAACATGTCACAGGCTTGGCACCTAGTGGTATCTCACTACATATTTGTTTAATCAATGCTATAAAAATCAAATATCTGTTGGGTCACACTATACACAGGACTATATTAGTCTTCTAGGAGCCTGCACATTTGTTAAAATGACAAGAGGTGCAGTACACACACACACACACACACACACACACACACATAAAGGAAATAGTATCAAGTTTACAATTATATATAATCAAGTGCTATGTGGTATAATTCACATTGTAAAAGTCTAAGGAAAAAGGGAAGAGCACACATGCTAGAACAGGTAAGAAAGGCTTTATAAAAAGGAACTTGAAGGGTGAGCTAGATTTGGAATGAAGAAGAGGGATGAGGTGAGAATTCCATGGAAACTCTTGATTGTGACATACTGACTGGGAAGAGCATCCATACAATCTACTCTCCTCATTGCTACAAGAGTGTTATTTCTAAAGTACAAATATCCACCCTCTTGGACCCACCCATCATTTTCCATCCTCACTACTCCTACATTTGCCTTTATGCCCCAAGATCTTTCACACTCACCCCTTCACCTTCCTCAAGCAGTACATGCCAATCTGGAGTGTCTGTCCTCTAACCAAGTCCTAGCACTAAGACTTCATAGATACTACATTGTAAGATTCAAGCTAAATATGCCTCATTAGTGAGACCTTTGCTTACCTTCCCACATGGGATTCGACTCTGTCCCCAAGTAGCCCCACGGTATTCTGTTAGAATCTTATTATAGCACCTGTGCTATGTCAGAGCATTAAATTTTTTACATCTGTGTCTTTCATTAGATTGCAAGCATCTCAAGGAAAGGGACAGTTCATTTTTGAATCTTTAATAAAAGAACATATAACAAGGGTTTACAGATGTCTGATAAACAAAGAAATAACTGAAAGGAAATGGAAGGAAAGAGTGACGGAGGGAAACCAGTCTAACCGAAGCAGAGATTTTATGTTAGAGGAGAGAACAAACAGAGGCATATATTATGGAGAGCTTTGAATTTCAGGCTCAGATGCTTGGGCTATTTGAGGGTTCTGAACCAAGGATATAGAAAGATAAAGAGAGAAAAAAAGTAAGAGAATAGCAATGCACTGTGTGAACTCTAGAGAAAGGACACCAAAGGAGGAGGATGCAGTTGAATTTTAAAAGCTTATGAGGAAAGACTCTCCTCCCCATCATAAGCCACTGAACTATGGTCAAAGTAATTGTACTGCTTATGAACTAAACTCCAGTTCAAAGAATCAATGGCACTTCTGTGGGAAAATAAGGCATGCATTTATTGTCACTTCCTTCTGAAATAAGGCACTGGCAATGAGTTTTTCAAAATGCATAAATTCACAGTGACAAAGAGAAAGGGAAATGAGGCAACAGACACAAAATTGTAGATGCCAGAAAGCAACTGGATAAACAATAATCCATCTAGAACACTTAATGAAGGAATAGAAAAAGCAAACAACCAAATTTACTTTGCAGAACCTCCAAAAGCATCAAGAATTACCAGCACTGAGTACCTCTGGAAATAAAGGGCTATAACAGAAGAACCTTTCTGAAAACCTATCCAAGAAATATATAGAGCCTTAGATCCCTCCTCCACACTGTGTACCAGATGACTGTCCCTCCCCACTAGCAGAAAATTGGAGATTTATTCTCTGCATGGAAAAATGGGGTTTCTGGACTAGGGGACAAAAAGATGAGAGTGAGATACTATAAAACAAAACATAGGAATTAAATGAACACTTGCATACCTCAGCCCTCTTCCCCAACTTAACTACCAGAACACCAGACAGGCTTGTACCTTTCAGGAAAAGTACTGGAAGGTCCTTCTCTGCAGAGTGTCATTGGTTCCCAAAAAAGATCAGAAGATGCTGACACTTGAGTTTCCCCAATTAAACAACTCAGCCACATGACCTTACTGTGAAGCCCATGATTGGTAATTCACATTCAAGGCCTCTATCCAGGTTTTAATGCCCCAGTTTAAATATAAGCAGACAATCAAAAATCAAAGATCACCAAACATCTGATGAACGTGTCTATAAGATAGAGTACAAAACAAACAAAAACTTGAATGAAGCAGAGATAAAATAGGCAAAAAACTTCAAGAAGTAATCAGTAGGAGCCTCTGACAGGTGAGAAGATATTGCATTAATAAAACAAGAAGATTTTATAAATTTGGTTCAAAGAATGAAAGTGATCTAAAACATAGCAGAAATCAAAAGCTGCGTAGAAAGATTGTAAGATGAAGTGAGATAAACACTCATAAAGTAGAGCAAAAAGAGATGGACTACAGAGAGAAAATCTAAGAAAATCAGATGACCCATCCTGCAGGTCTCATATCTGAATAATAGAATTTCTAGAAAGATCTGAAAAAATAGAGAAAAGAAGACTATTAATAAAATAATTTAAGGCACTTTTCTAAACTTGAAGGGCATGTGTTTCTAGACTTAAAGAGCTTTCCCAAGTACCCAGGCAGTACATAAATATCCACATCAAAAAACATCATTATAAAATTCTAGAATACTGATGACAAGATAGTATCTTACAAGCTTCCTGGAGGAGTGAAGGACTTGGAGAGAAACAGGTCACATACAAACGATGTGAAATTATAATGACACTTAACTCAACAGCAACATTTGAAGCTAGAAAACAGTGGAAAATACCTTCAAATTTCTGAGGAAAAATACTTTCAAACCTTCAATTCTATATCCAGCCAAACTATTACATAAGCATGAAGTCATTTAAAGACATGAAAAAATCTCACAAAATGTACCTCATATGAATCTTTCATGAAGAAGTTACTGGATGCTCCACCAAATATAAGAATATACCAATAAGGGGGAAGAGACAGTATACAGGAAATAAGAGCTCCAACTCAAGAGAGAGGTAAAAAGAATCCCCACGATGATGGTAAAGAAAGATCACAGGAAAAGAATTGTAAACCAGGGATAAAGAGCAACCAGTCTACATTGGAAGATCCTTCAGATCAGAAAGCTCCTGAGATGTCATCAAGTAGATAAATTTGATAGAATATCTGATGAGTCAATGTACTGAGACATATTTGACATTGTTAGGGAGTATGGAATTAAATTAGCAAGTGCTACATTAAAAATCCAGCAAATGAAAAAAAAGTCAAGTATTAACTACAGGAAAAACAACAACAGCAGTAGGAATACTAAAAGTAATTAGATTATACTACATAGCTTAGCTTATGTGAGGTTTACATAGTGTCACACACACACAAATATTGATTTAACCAAACTTATAACATCAGAAGAAGAAAAGGATAGGAAGGAAGCAAAAATGGTTGCATGTGTATTTGGGGAGGGGCTTCCTATGAAGGAGGGCTATATCTCCATCTTCTGGGGTAGGAAATTAATAGATACTCTTTAAAAAAAAGATATGAGGTAGATGTATAAGTGTGTTACTTGGTGATAAAGAGATAGATAACAAAAATTAAAAAGAATCAGCTATCAGAATTGAAACTGGTTACTTCTGGGGAGCAAGAGATGACAGAAAGAAGGGTCAAAAGATCACTGTAGACCTGAGCTTGTAGAAATACCTGAATCATCAAACTATGCACATTATAAGTCACATTTTAAAAGTAAAAACTTAATCCAAAATGATTGGCAGAAACAACTATGCATCTAAATCTATAACAGAAAATTGCTCGCTCATTGTACCTTGTAAAAACTAAATCATAATAAAGTCACTACTTCACTTGGAGAAATCAGAGGTCTATTTAGGTGCTATCCTGTTATTCTTTTTTTTTTCCTAGCCTTCTCTTCTCCATCCTACCATGCTATACATCCAAAAAGCAAAGGGAAAAAAGAAAAGTTATTCCCAACTTTTAATCCTTAAGTAGCACAAAATGTTAAGGCCAAAGCAACCTCACATCTTGAGAGAATTATTCCAAGACATAAAGTAAAAAATGGTATAAATTAAAACTAACTTGACAAAATGATTTGTTTATTGATTCCTATACACCAACCACATTAAGCATGATATTTATTTGTATATATAATTACTGCAAACCCAGATATATATGAAGGCCACTCTCCCACCTGAAGAGAACAGAAGAGAGGTCTACAAATGTCCACAGTTGCACCTTCTCACAAAGCCAGGGGCATTCCATGCCTCCAGCTTTTATAATTCCTGGGTTTCATCTCCTGGAGGCACCAATACATTTAGCTTTTATGACAGCCATGTGTCACCACCATTCATTTGGGTCTAATTTCCCCAAGGGTTGCGTATCATCTTTGCTCTTTGACTTAATTCCTGGCATGCTGGCACTGTGTTGAATAACTGCTAAATCATTCCCAGGAGATGCCACATTTGACTTGCTTTTAAGGTCACTGTTTCCATGTCTCCCTCTCCCATCCCCTTTCCTCTCTTCCTCTCTTCCTCCTCCTCCTCTTCTGCTCTTCTTCGTCTTCTTCCCCCCCACTCTCTCTCTCTCTCTCACACACACAGACACACACAGACACACACACACACTTATGACTATTCATTCCTCAAATATTTTTGGCTAGTCTCTCCCACATTTCACACATGTCTTAGAACAGAGACCGCTACAAAACTGAGAGATAATTAACTCTTGTCCCTTCCTTTCACAAATGAGAAAAACAAAACAGAGAGATAAAATGTCTTGCTGAAAAATTAAAACCCAAGACTTTGAATTTTCAGTCTAGTACTCTAAATCATGCTACCTATTTTGTTTTTGCAAAAAATATTCTGAGAATAAGTTTTATACTCACCATTGAAAAATTAGGCTTGAAAATGAGGCTTTTATTGAATAAATTAGGCTTTTTAATATTATACATGAAATTTTTTGGTATATATGCAATATACACCAAACACTTCAGTACTCAGCACACATGAGATACTCAATAAACATTAATTGAAAGAAATATTGAATACATACTGAGTTTCAGTTACATGCAAGGTATTTTTCTAGGCATTAAAGATTTGAGGGCTTCCCTGGTGGCGCAGTGGTTGAGAGTCCGCCTGCTGATGCAGGGGACATGGGTTCGTGCCCCCGTCCAGGAAGATCCCACATGCCATGGAGCGGCTAGTCCCATGAGCCATGGCCGCTGAGTCTGCATGTCCGGAGCCTGTGCTCCGCAGTGGGAGAGGCCACAACAGTGAGAAGCCCGCGTACGGCAAAAAAAAAAAGATTTGACACGTGCTTTAATGAAATTACAGTCCAATATATGGTGGATGATCATTCAGTTACTTTAAAACATTCTGAAATGGGGTGGAGATTATTTTGAATAACTATTTATTTTTCTTTACTATTTTGTTTTCTTTTTTCCAAAATACTTAACTTTGAAAATGGTGGTCAAATATAATCCTTGTGAATTTAATATATTAAAGAATACTTATCAAAATTCTTCCTAAAATTTTGTTACTTGCTCATGCTCAAAAGAAATAGGTTTCTCGGAACAGCTTTGTTGCTGATGCAGTAAAAATAGGTTTTCTCCTGGGAGATGATGGCAATATTTATGTGTTTAACTATAAAGGAAAAGCTATAATTCTGTTTGAAGCATGAGCTTTAAAGATAAAAAGGCATATTTTTATTTTTAATGAAATGTTTATGAAAGTTTCTAGATAGTACAATATCAACCCATCCAACACCCCAGCTAAGGCAGTAGTAGGATAAAAATTTTTCATGATGCCTTGTTAATGTGGCCCTGTTTGCTATCCAAGGCTGAGAATTTAATCTCCTGTTTAGTCACACTTGGGTTTCTCTAAAAATAATATTGTTAATGATCTACCTAATGAGATTGTCCTTCCCCACCATTTATCAGCTTTTTAGTGATCTATCTATCTGCCTTTGAGAAGCTGGGCTGTGACCCATCTTGCACAGATCACCAAACACCCAACAGAGAGTAATAGCTTTGGCTCTTTAGAACCCGAAGCTTAGAGATGAAAGAATCTGAATCTCATTACAAACTGCCCGAGCTATCCATTTAGTCATATCAAAGCCAATTTCATATTGCAGACAACAAGTTACAAGAAAAAGAGGTAGGGGAGCCACAGACTCCCCATTTGGTGCCTTTTTCTGGGAAAATATGGTATAAACACACAGAAACCTCTTTATCTTCATCTGCTGTAGCTTATTGTAATTCCACATTATTTTTTGCTCTTGTTTATATAAAGCCCTTGCTGAATAATTTTTCCCCATCAGAGGCATTTTTACCATTAACACAGTGTGATACTGTATAGTCTGAATTGCTTCAAACTGAGGAATAACAGAATTTGTCCTTTTTTAAGCATAATGATGAAGAAAGGGAATTATACTTGATAGAGAGATGAGAACCCAAGAAGAAAATGTAAGTTCCCAGAGAATAAAGAAATATTTATAGAATTATTATGAGACAGAGGTCCATTTTTGTAAGTCTGAAGTAGGTCTATTATAATGAATCATTCAGAACAAGAGAATCACAAATTGTTTATTCATGACAAAGAATGATGTGAGTTTCTATAGGACAATTTATTCTTTGAGCATGTCCTAGCAATCAATAACCTCAAGCTTTTTTGTATTTACAAAAGAGACAGCATTCTTTCTTTTGGATCTAAAGAACTCCAGGAGGACAAGAATATGCCTATTTTGTTTACTATGGTATGCCCTATATCTAGAGCAGTGCCTAGTACATGGTACAATAATTAAAATTTATTGAATGTATATTAATTCATTGAGGCACTTGAAATCTTTTTGAAACAAAAAGAGAATTATAGATTTTATATATAATTTATATATAATTATTTTTTCCACCTTATCCAGTAAAATTTATTTCAATCACCCCTCCTCATTCCTGGACAGTGTTTCCAGAATTTGGTTAAAGGACTTAGGAAACATGCATTTCTCTGGAAAACATCTGGGTTCAGAAGTCAGCCTAAGTTACCTTTCAAATTCCTATGTATAATATTTGGTAATTTACAGAACTTAATTAGGCCTCAGCTTCCTGTGAAAAATGGCACCAAATAGGCACTCAATTGTAAATATTAGTAGCTGTAACTATTAATATTATTGTTTGATGATTTTTTTAAATGGGCAGGTGGGGAGGCAAGTTACAGAGCAGCCTAGCCTGTATTTACCTTTTCCTATGTATAGCCCCAAAAGGATGAGGTTTGAGAGCAACTTTTTAGACTCCTTTTATCTCCCCTCTCCATTAGTTGGAGGTAGCACTATGGTAATTGCTACCTTACTCTTGTCTATGACTACAACTCTTTTGATCTAGTTTATTGTCTTCCTCTTTCCCTGACACTCTTATGTCAATAATGGGTAATTCATTATCCAGCTAAAACCTCTTTCTTGTAGGATCTGAAGGGTATATAGCGACTGTATATGTAGTCCTTACCCCATACCAGGCACTGTTCTAAGGATTATTTTATTTGATCCTCCTAACAACTCTGGGAGGTGAGTATTATTACCACCTCAACCACCACCCTCCAATTCACAGATGAAGAGAATGAGACACAAAAAACCCATGGTTACAAAGCTAGCAAATAGGAATGTCAGGATTCAAACCAAGCAGTCGGGCTTAAAATGCTATCTATGTTCTTAGCTACTATAATAAAGATTACCTCCAAGAACTTATAAATAGAGAAAAAGGATCAGTCTCTGACCATAAATTACTTTTTTAAACTAACAGAATGAACACCATTAGCTAAGGAAACACTAAAAAAATAAAAATGAATCACAAAAGAAAATACTAGCAGCCATCAACTTTCACTTTGATTGGACAGTCTTCATATAATATGATGGATATATTAAAGTAGTTTAGCCTGATGCCATTAGACATTTATCTCCTCTCAGGAGTCAGTATAATGTAGTGGCCAAGACCTTAGCCTTTGGAGTTGAACTACCCAGATTTGGGATACTAGCTTTACCATATATTACCCCTATGATCGACTGCCTTATCTATCTAACTTTAACTTTCCTCCACACATATGGGACTAACAATGGTTTCTACCACATAAGAATGTTGTAAGAATTATTTAAAATAATTATATATAATTACATATATACATATATGTTACATGGTATAATATATGGAAAGCACTTAGGATGGTGCTTGGCACATAGTAAGCACATAGTAAGGCTCATAATCTTACTCCCTCCTGCCTCTAAGAACTTCAAATTCTATCTTAAAATCATAGGGAACCAATAAGGGCTTTTAAACAAAGGAATAACTTGATCAGGTTTTTGTTTTACAAAAACTACTCAAATGACAGAATAATTGAAATGTAGGGGGTTGTCAGACTAAATTAATGAAATATCTTAAAGAATATTTTAAAGAAAATAAGTAATTTATTTTTCTTTCTTTCATTGAGGTATAACTGGTATACAATAGTATATTCCTTTCAGGTGTACAACATAGTGCTTCAACTTTTATATAATTTATGGAGTGATCACCATGATAAGTCTAGTAACCATCTATCGCCATACAAAATTACTATGATATCATTGACTATATTACTCATGTTGTACATTACCTCTCCATGACTTACTTATTTTTATGACAGGAAGTTTGTATCTCTTAATCCCCTTCACTTATTTCATCCATTCCCCTCCCCCTTTCCCTCTGGCAACCACCAGTTTGTATTCTGTATCTATGAGTTTGTCCCTGTTTTGTTTCATTTGTTTTGTTTTTTAGATTCCACATATATGTGAGATGACACCGTATTTGTCTTTCTCTGTCTGATTTATTTCACTTAGCATAACCCCCTCTAGATCCATCCAGGTTGTTGCAAATGGCAAGATTTAATTTTTTTACAGCTGAGTTATATTCCACTGTGTGTAGGCATGTATGGATGTGTGTATGTGTGTGTGTATACCACATCTTCTTCATTCATTTATTGATGGATACCTAGGTTGCTTCCATATGTATTATTGCATTACTGTCAATTTCTCCCTTTATGTTTGTTAATATTTGCTTTATGTATTTATATGCTCTCATGTTGGGAGCATAGATATTTACAGATCTTACATCCTGTCATTGGACTGATCACTTTACCATTATGTAACATCCTTCTTTGTTACAGTTTTTATTTTAATGTTTATTTTGTCTGATATAAGTATTGCTACCTCAGCTTTGTTTTTGCTTCCATTTGCATGGAACATTTCTTCCACCCTTCATTTTCAGTCTGTGAATGTCTTTGGATCTGAAGTGAGTCTCTTATAGGTAGCATATATATGGATCTTGTTTTTTTTTTTTTTTTTTTGTCCATTCAGCCATCCTATGCCTTTGATGGGAACATTTAATCCATTTATACTTAAAGTAATTATTGATAGGTATGTACTTACTGCCATTTTGTTAACTGTCCTCTGGTTGTGTTTGCAGTTCTTCTCTGTCCCTTCCTTCTTTCACTCTCTTCCCTTGTGATTTTATGACTATCTTTAGCATTATTCAATTCCTTTTTTTTTTTTTTACTTTTTGTGTATCTATTACAGGTTTTTGGTTTGTAGTTTCCATGAAGTTCATATATAACAACCTACATATACAGGTCTATTTTGACTTAATAATCAATTTAAGTTCAAATACCTTTTAAAAGCCCTACATTTTTACTCTCCCTCACTACATTTTATGTTTTTGACAATATATTTTACAGCTTTTTATATTGTGTATCCCTTAACAACTCATTGTAGATAAAGATGATTGTGCTATACTACTTTTGTCTTTTAACCTTCCTACTAGCTTTATAAGTGGTTGATACACTACCTTTCTATATGTTTGCCTATACCAGTGAGACTTTTTTCATAATTATCTTACTTGTAGTTGTGGCCTTTTCTTCTCTGCTTAGAGAAATACCTTTAACGTTTCTTATAAGGCTGGTTTAGAGTGATAAAATGCTTTAGCTTTTGCTTATCTTGGAAACTCTATCTCTCCTTCAATTCTGAATGATAACCTGGCTGAGTAAAGCATTCTTGGTTGTAGGTTTTTTCCTTTCAGTACTTTGAATATATCATGCCATTCCCTTCTGGCCTGCAAAGTTTCTGCTGAAAAGTCAGTTGATGGGACTTCCCTTGTACATAACTAGTTGCATTTTCCTTGCTGCTTTTAAGATTCACTCTTTATTTTTTACCATTTTAATTATAATGTGTCTCAGTATGAATCTCTTTGGGCTTTTCTTGTTTAGGACTCTGTGTTTTCTGGACCTGAGTATCTGTTTCTTTCCCCATGTTAGGAAAGTTTTCAGCTATTATTTCTTCATATAAGTTCTGCTCTGCTTTCTCTCCCTCTTCTCCTTCTGGGACCCCTATAATGCAAATGTTAGTATGCTTGTTGTTGTCCCAGAGGTCCATAAAACTGTCCTCATTTTTTAAAATTCTTTTTTCTGTTCAGGCTCAGTGATTTCTAGTATTCTGTCTTCCAGATTGCTGTTCCATATTTCTGTATCATCTAATCTACCACTGATTTCCTCTAGTATATATTTTTATTTCAGTTATATTTTTCAGCTCTGATTGGTTATTTTTTATATTTTCTAACTCTTTATTGAAGTTCTCACTGTATTCATCCATTCTTCTCCCAAGTTCAGTGAGCATCTTTCTGATCCTTACCTTGAACTCTATTGGGTAGATTGTTTATCTTTGCTTCATTTATCTTTTTATGGGGTTTTGTCTTGTTCTTTTGTTTGGAATATATTCCTCTACCTCCTAATTTTGCTGAATTCTTTGTGTTTATTGTAATGTATTAGTTAGGTCTGTTATGTCTCCTGGTTTTGGAGAAGTGACCTTATGTAGATGTCCTATGGGGCCCAGCAGCATGCTCCCCTCTGGCCACCAGAGTCAGATGTTCCAGGGGTGTCACCTATGGGGCTGCATCCTTCCTTTTGTTGTGGTGGAGCCAAATGCTGTGGGCATGATGGTAGATGGGGCTGGCCCCTGGCCTCATGTGGTTGCTGCAGGCATGCTGTTGGGCTGGCAGACCCCCAGCACAGCTGGCTGTGTGGCCCAGTAAGTGACTTCTGTGGGTGTACTCGTGAGCAGGGCTGGCCTCTGGCACTAACAGGCTAAAGGGAAGATTCCAAAAAGATGCCCACCAGCTCAGGTGTCAGCCCTGTAGAACAAGATCACAAAAATGGCTGCCACCAGCATCTCATCCCCTGGGAGGAGACTCAGCTGCCTTCTGCCTCTCCAGGAGGCTCTCTAAGATCAGGAAGTGGGTCTGACCCCAGCACCTTGCAAGCTCCTGCCTCTATGCTGGGACTCAGAACACGTGAGTTTTTGCAGACCCTTAAAGAGTGAAGTCTTGGTTTCCTACAGCCCTTCAGCTCTCCTAAATGTAAGCCCTACTGGTTTTCGAAGCCATTTATTTCATGGGCTCATCTTCCCATTGTAGGACTCAGACCCCTCACCCCTCAGAGAAAAACTCCACAGTTGTGGTATCCCTTGTAGATCACCACAATAAAGGTAAGAGCTCACATTTCAGACAAAGCTCTGAAACCAAAATAAATATGGCTTTATTATTTGTAGTCATCTAGTCCTGAGAATTTTGATGGACAGCCACAGCTCTCTTATCATGTTTGCCTTATTTCTACTAGGTTTCCCATGGGCTTTCAACCTAATTAATATGTTCTACAGGCAGACTTTACTGACTACTCCAGATCCCATATTCCCCTCTAATTTTCTATAGTCTTTAGATTCTGGGCCATTCATTTATTCACTCATTCAGACAACAAATAAATGAGCAATAACTATGCTTCTAGCACTAAATATTATAGCAATAATCAAAGCAAGAGATGATGAGGTGCTAAACTAAGACAGTAAAAGGAATAATAATCAGAGCCATTATAATGTAGCATGTTCCATACACTGTCTTATAATGTTCACTATTGCTTCAAGTAATTTCTTCCCACCAGACTGTAAACTCCTAACTGGAACCAGACACTGGATCGTCAATTCTTTTGAATAGTCAGCATAGTGTGGCCCTTACTTAGTAGATATTTGATAAATAATTGTTAGTTGAATGTGCACAGATTCAACTAAAGGAGGGACTGTACTTCTCTTCATAAGGTAATAGCTGAATATTAACAACTTCTTGTTGGCTTCCTCAGTTTTAAAAAATGGCCTCTACATATTTTCTCATAGCCAATCACTGTTTTTCTTTTTCTTATCTAAGTTTCTGTTTCAAAACTCACTATTCTGCACTTTATGTGAAATTTGATTAGACAAATATGGCTAGATTTGCCATTTGTTCATATAAAAATCAAAAATTTAAACAACCTCCAGGAATGCAATTTCAGCAAGTTACTTAGTAAAAAGCAGATGAAACTTTGTTTTTCTTCAGACTGTGCAAACGTATTGTTTTCAAACTAATAAGTTACACAGTCTCACTGAGTTGGCTTTTAACCTGATGTCCCCATGAGTGAAGTTCACTTCAGAATCTCTTTAATGAATACATCTTCAGGCTCTAGATAGTTCAGTGATGGGTGGTAATTAGCATTAGATAAACAGAAAGAATCCTCTTCACTCAACAAATAAGTCTTCACCCTATAAAATTCCAAGTACCCGAGTATAAGCAGATTAATTTAAACCTACTTTTCAACAAGCAATTAACAAAACAAACCAGAAGTCCTCAAATTCAAAGAAGAAAATAATTATTCTTTTTGGAGATGAGGGCAAGATTAGGAAAAGAATTTACTCAATATATGCCCTTTTAATATTAATCTAGTCACTATAATTTGTTTAAGAAACATTTAATCGCATGTCAAATGTTATGCTGAGCACTGTGGGAAAAACAAGATCAGTAAGACATGGACCCTGCCCTAACGCACCTCACAATCAACCAGAGGTGACATGCACAACAAAAAATTGCTTAACATAGTTGTAATTATACTGTACTATAATTAGAGAGCTGACAGCTTAGACAATACTTTTCACTAATAAAGGGCATGGTATGACAGAGGAAATATTATGAGGGAGGGAGAAGCAGGTGAACAGAAGGATGAGAAACTCTAATGACTTTTGAACTGGGGTGGAGGTGGGGAGAGTACCACAGAGAAGTAGATTACAGGAAAAAAGGAAAAGATGCCTGCTACTCCCCCCTACACACACACACACACACACACACACACACACACACACACACACACTTCTCTTTTTTTTTTCTTTTCTCTCCTATTAAGTTTACAGGCAAAACAGAAGATTTCAAACATCTAAGGAGGCAAGTACACAGACAAGGATATACCCAGTTGCCTCTGGGTCCTAGAAGGACCATAGATGATAGCCACATCTGAACTCTCAGGGAAGATGAGAGAGCCAAGGCTCCAAGCTAGCTAATTCACAGCACAGGCCAATGGGGAAGCCAACTCAAAAAGATACACCCTATCTTAGCTTTAGATTGGATTCCACAGAAGTAGACCCTGAAAATAGAATTTATGTGAAAGTTATTTACTAGAAAGTGTGTTCCTAGAAAAACATTGTAGAGGAGTAGGAAAGCAGGACTTAAAAGGAAAGCGGCCACACAAGGGTACAGTATTTAGCACAATGTGACAGATGGTATCTTTAGTTGAAATCCATGGAGGGCCTCTGAAAACAGTGCAAAAAAACATGTATAAAGTTCTAAGGAGACCAGAGGGCTGGAGTATTTATATAGTCACAACCTTAAGCCATTGGTTAAGAGCTGCCCCCAGTGGGAGAAAGGAGCAGAAAGAGGTATCCAGCAGCTTGAGAGCAATTCTCCAACATGAAGGCTATCAGAAGAGAAATAACAATGACAAAAGCATTAACAGTATCTGCTATACTCTTTAACTATGTGAGTGGTGAGAAGGACATCCAACAGAATGGGATTTGTATAATATGAGGAATCACAGTTTCTATATTCAATTTTTCACTTAAACACACTGGTACCAGTTTTCATATATATTTTTCTGCTTATTAAACTTCTGTTTTAATAAGGGTACTGATAAAAGGGTTGAGAATCCAAACTCAGATCATATTTTAAAATGTTCCCAGGACAGTGGGGAAGTAGGAAACTATGTCAGTAAAGGCAGTTCTATTTATTCATTCATTGTTCATTCATTCAGAAAATATTTATTGAATACCTACTAAGTGTCACATGCCCATCTCAAAAAGAATTGAGTCATGAACAGAACAGACAATATCCCTATCCTCTTGAACCTTACATACTATTTGTGAGACAGATAATAGACATACAAAATGCATTAATATATAGCACAATATCAGGGAATAATTCCGTTTTTAAAAAACAGGGTAAAGAATTTGAAAACGATGCTAGGGGTGTTATTTAATAGGGTGGTCAGACAAGGCCTGTCTGACAAGTACCATTTAGTGAAGTCCCCAGGTAAAATGAGGGGCAAGTCAGAAGTACATCTGAAGCAAAAGTCTTCCAGGCAAGGGGAATATAAAGTTAAAAATCTTGGAACCAGAAGAATACTGGCATGTTCAAGGAGCAGAAAGAAAACTAAAGTAGTTAGAAGAGAGTGAGTTAGAGGGAAAAGGGTAGGAGATGAGTTATAGGAAGCAGTGGGGTTGAAGGTAGGGGTTATTGATGTACATTATTCCATTTCATGGAATTCACAGAAGTCCCATGTTATTACTTAATGTCAAATGGAAAGTGATTATCATCATAGGTGGATCAGAAAAACACCTCAGAGAAGATACAGCACTGAATTGAGATTTACCATGATAGAATTTGTATAAACAGATATGGGAAGAGCCATCACAAGACATGAAACTATAAGAGCAGTGACTGACATAAGAAGCATAAAAACATTTAGGGTCAAGAGGAAACAGGGTCAAATTTAGACTGGCTGGAGTGCGGAATACCATAAAAAGAATTCTGGATGCCATCCTAAAGTCCAGAATTTCCCATTCCAATATTTCAGCATATTATAAAAACTTTATATTATCAGTATACTATTATTACAATGATCTACCATAATGATTTGTATTAGTAAATGTTACAAAAGAAGGACTAATAACACATTAATTAGAAGGAAATGTTGGTTACTTAAATAAAACCACCACCATATTTTGCACATTTATTGCTTGCTAACTGTTCCTCTGTATATATTATTTGTTTTACAGATGAGAAAACTGAGGCACAAGGAAGCACAGACAAAAAGAAATGCTGTACCTAGTTGTCACACAGTTAATACGTAGTAGAGCCTGGACAGTCTGGCTCAATGTTATATGTCTCCACAGCCTACACTTTTAGATGTTAAGTATACGGCCATTGTTAAATGGTTGGGAACTCATAGCCAAACATACTTGTATAAGGAGAGTGAACAGTCTGTAAAGATTAATGGAGAAATCTGAATTTGCTTTTGTTTGACTAAAAAATTAATACCGATTGAAGAGACGAAAGATCTGACTGAAGACTCAAGTTAAAGGAGATCTTCAGCTCAATACACTAAGACCATGACAACAACAGGTAAAAATGATCTTCAATTTAAGAATCAAAACATCCCCACCCCTGCCAGATATGCCAGGCATGAAGAAGACATCAAAGAGGCCTGAGAAAAATCTATACATTTTTGTATAATTCTGTGGAGTTTTCCAAGAGCTTTCCACCCAAATGACAACTCAACAGAGACTGGATCTTGACTCATTTAAACTTAAGCACTAGATGAATCCTATGGGAAGCAATACATGTGACTGAATAAAACCTTGTTGTTAATAAATCTGTTAAAATCATAGTCCCGGGGCTTCCTTGGTGGCGCAGTGGTTAAGAATCCACCTGCCAATGCAGGGGACACAGGTTTGAGCCCTAGTTCGGAAAGATCCCACATGCCACGGAGCAACTGAGCCTGTGCACCACAACTACTGACTCTGAGCTCTAGAGCCGATGAGCCACAACTACTGAGGGCACGAGCCACGACTACTGAAGTCCGCACGCTTAGCACCCATGCTCCACAACAAGAGAAGCCACTGCAATGAGAAGCCCACACACCACAACAAAGAGTAGCTCCTGCTCACTGCAACTAGAGAAAGCCCATGCATAGCAATGAAGATCAAGCACAGCCAAAAATAAATAAAATAAATTAAAAATTTTATTTTTTAAAAAACTTAAAGAAAAAGGTCATAGTCCCGAGTCCACTAGTACAGATTTACTGAATATAAATAACATGCTAGCTGCTGTTTTGAGCTCCAGGGGTACAACAGTGAAGAATACAGACAAAAAAGTCCTACCTTTATGAAACTAACATCCTTGTCAGGGTCAGGGACAAAGGACACAAACAATAAACACATAAATAAGTTAAATACATCAGTGAGAGTTGGTGGTACATGATGAGTAGAAAAATCAAGCCAGGAAGTGATGTACGGGGTGTTGGGGGGGATTAGAAGCTGTAGTTAGCAATTTTAAATAGGATGATGACCAAGGAAAGCCTCATTGAGAAAGGGATATTTGAGCAAAGATCTAAAGGTGGTAAGGAAGTGAGCCATGCAGATAACTGAATGCAAGAACCAGAGTAAGGTGGAAGTTTGCCCTGTGAATCAAGGAGCAGCACAGTCCAGTGTGTCTGGAATAGAGTGAGCAACGAAGAGAACATAAGAGATGAATTTAGAGAGATAATAGAGGCTAAACTGTACATAGGCTTTATTGACCATGATAAAATTATGGATTTTACCCTACATGAAATGGGAAGCCATCTAATAGTAATGCATCAAGAGACTTATCTATATTATTTCATTTAATCCTAAAAACTACATGAGTTTGTTACCAGGTAGGCATTAAAATTAACCCCATTTTACAGATGAGGAGAGGCTTAGAAAGATTAAGAAATTACCTCAACTTCTATAAAAGAGCATTATGAAAATCCAAAGGCAAGTATTCTGATTCTAGAGTCCAGTCTTAATGCCCATGATTACTGCCTAAGCAAGAGTAGTAGTTTCTTTTTTCAGAAAATAGTATTCAGATGAAAAGAGTACTTCATCTTACTCTATACAACATATATGACGCACAGAGTTCAGTCTTTTTTTCATTTTTATTGGGGTATAATTTATTTACAATGTTGTGTTAGTTTCAGGTGTACAGCAAAGTGAAGCTGTTATTGAGTATTACACTTCACAAACTTGGATACATCAAGAAGAAAGAAGCTAGAATGACTAATTATCTAGAAAATATATGAGAAACAGTTGAGAGACCTAAGGATACTTCAGTTGAAGAAAATAAAGACTTGAGAGGGAAGAAATTATAGTATCTGAAGAGCTATAATGTGAAAAAGATTTATACACCCAGATGTTCTCCAGAGGGTGGAGCTTGGAGCAGGACAGATACTTCAGCTGTTCAACATGAGGAAAATTATCAGAGACCCATTCTCTCTATTTGAGCTCTTCATTTGTGCTGAAGCAGAACAAAAGACTATCTACAGGATATCATACACAGAGGATCCCTGCACTGCACAGAGGATTTAGTTTGGGATCTAATTTTTAACACAGTTTTCAAATAAGTTCAGAAAATAAGAGTTTTAGAATAAAAGTATGCACTACAATGTGGCAATTGAAAGTGTATATTATGAAGTCTGAAAGAATTCCATTCTGCCAGTTACTAGGTACGTAACCTTGAGTGAGTTACTTAACCTCTCTGATCTATTTCCTCATCTGTAAAATGGGGATAATATTAGGACCTAACTCACAGTTGTTCTTAGGGGTAAATGACATAGCACATACATGTAAAGGGCTCAGCACAATGTCATATAAGCATTTAGCACATAGGAAGTGCTGTCATTAGTTGGGTCTTACCTTCACTACTGCTCCCCCATGACCTGGTCCATCTTCCTCATAGCTGTAAATCTTTATTTTGCTTAGACTCATTCAAGGCTGCCACATCACTGAGGAATGCAGTATTAACTGTTTGGTTTGACCTGATCCTCCCTGTGGAACCTTATTGTGAAGACTCCTTCCTATCCCACTACAAAGAGGCTCCTGCCGAATTGCTTCCAGTTCTAAATTACCAAGCTGTTTCAAGCTTTGCTCCCATTGCTAACTTTACCTGAAATGTATCCCCTTCTCCCAAGCTAAATAGTCACAAAGCTTGCAGATACTGTCACAGAAGATACGAAATTTCAGAGATAACTAAACTGAAACTTAAAACAACTAGTGAGCAAAAGAATTTAATGATTTCCAGGGCAGTGGGGTTAGGAGTCCTTGGCAAGCATGAAATTATCCAACCAATTTACAGATTTCAGAACATCTGAAGAATGAGCGAAACCATGATAGTACTCACTGGGCCCAAACTGATCTATCGATTAAATGCAATGTTCTACTGAGAAGAAAGGCAGGAAATGTGGAGACTGCTTCTCTCTGTAATCTTCTGTAAATTTCCCAGGAGTTTTAGTGAGCTATTCTCTTATTAAGTAAACTGTTAAACAGCTGGACTAATAAAGGGGAATGGAAAGGAAGGGAGGCTTGAATAGACACAGGAATAGTTTTAGAAAGACAAACAAGTCTCTAAAATTTACAATAAGGGTGAAGATTTCCTCTGCTTGTGGAACATTCCTATGGTTAAATATGTTGTATAACATTACTAAGTGATTTAAGTTATTTGTCTCTGCCAGATAATACACAGACATCCACCTAGTTAAAATTCTAAATTGGCACTGACATGTTGTAGATACTCAATATTTGCAGAATAAGTAAAATAGATCAATCTAATCCAGAGAGTTTGGTGCTAATGGTAATTGAGTTTCAAAAAATTACTTTTAAGTACCTACTGTGTACCAGACACCATGCTAGGATCTAGCCATTTGGAACAATTTTTAAATGCTTTGGAATTTTAATGCTTATAAAACATGGAAATGTTCATTCATCTTCTCATATGGTTGTCAGAATATAACAATAGTAATTGATGATAAATTCAGGGTCCCTCTTCTCATGCAATGCAGGGAAATTATGGTTTGTATATTACAAGTTGACAGCATCATTTCTCATATAGTTTGCAGGATGATTGGCTCATAGGATTAAAATAAGTCTAGTCCCTTCTGATCTTAAAACAAATCATGTTCCCCATTATTAATAGAAGATTTGCAAACAAGCAGATATAATTGTATTAGCAATTGTTTCTGAGGACCAATAATTTATAGATGAACTAGTTACAGCAAGATTCTTTCATTTCTTCAGTAAATAAGCATCTTGGTTGAGGTCCAGCTAAGACGCTTTTTTGAAATTCTCCTTAACAGATAAATATTTTGATGAGATTCTGCTGCTGTTACTCTACTTATAGAGTTATAGTTAAAAAATTACTAGCTTGTCAAATTATGGATGTCATCTATTTAAAAAGATGTTTTTAGGATGGTGCATCAGACACTCAAAATCCCAACCATATCCCCCCAGGCCTCACCATTATGGTACAAGCCATACTTCCAAAGAACTTTAGGGCTTTTTCTGGAGCTAGAACCGCCTCTGTCACTGTGTAGGGCAGACTGGAAGTGCCAACGAATAAACGAACATCCCTTTCCTCTAAAGAGCAGCCCTTAACTAGCCCTTAGCAACAGAAGTTGGTATATAAATATCCTAGCTCCTTTGTCACTGGAGGTGACAGAGAATAACTGAGGCTGGCTGATGCTACACTGACTCCTGGAGTTCCCCACTGTGATTAAGTTACCAGCTTGACAATGCACCCTTTACTGGGTACCTACCTTCCCTGTCTTTCTTCCTCACTGCTTTTCTGGGGCTTCCTGGGATCATCTCCCAAATAAACCACTTAAATTAAATATTAACTCTTGTTTTAGTGCCTCCTCTAGGGGAACATAAACCAGACAAAATTATTAGGCCTTTCAACATTCATTATTTCACCCTATCTTTACAATACCATTTCCATCCCTGCTTAACTTGTTTCTATTTCATCTCACTCCATAAGTAAAAGCAATGACTTGTTTCTTCTTTCCAAAAAAGATAATAAATAAATGGATATTTAAAAGAAAATTATCAAAAAATTATTTACTCTAGAGTGTTATTAGGCCAAACCCAAATAAAATGAAAAGCCATAAATCTGAGGGGGGCGTTAGAAACAGGAGAAATTTGGGACAGGAGTGCAACATCAGTCAGTATGTCTTTATTACATGGATACAGCCCATTAAATGAAAGTAGCATAATTTAAAAACCAATAATCTGCTATTCAACATTCAAAGTGTATTTAATATTTTACTATCATAAACAATGCTGAAATTGACATTCTTATGCATAAATAATTGCTCTTATCTCAGACTGTTTTGGGGATAAATTCCTCTGGAATTTGTTGGATAAGAGAGTTAAAGTATTTTTAAGTTTTTGACTTATATATAACTGGAATGTTGAACTTATTTTTATTACCACCAGCATGGAAATAATGTTTATGTTTTTTTTTTTTTTTTTTTTTTTTTTTTTTGCGGTATGCGGGCCTCTCACCGCTGTGGCCTCTCCCGTTGCGGAGCACAGCCTCCGGACGCGCAGGCCCAGCGGCCATGGCTCACGGGCCCAGCCGCTCCGCGGCATATGGGATCCTCCCAGACCGGGGCACGAACCCGCACCCCCTGCATCGGCAGGCGGACTCCCAACCACTGCGCCACCAGGGAGGCCCAATGTTTATGTTTTAACATATTTTCATCAATCTTGAGCCCTTTAATTTTCATAATCTTTGTAAAATACAATTATTGTTAAATACATATTTCTTAAGCTTTTTTGCAATCACCAATTAATAATTATATTTTTGTGAATTCACAATTCATGACTTCATCTCAGGTATATATCAGTACAACTTTCCTCTTCTCATTGAGTAGCTTTCACATCTTTTATAGTATATCTCCAGAAAACTTGTTTGAATCATTGTATTGATTTAATGTAACCAGATCCTGTTACTAAATTTAATGTTAATATAGTTAGTGTTAAAAACTCCAGGAAGTAAAATACAGAATGTGATTTTAGACAAATTGTTTAAAAAATAATTTTAAGGGAGAATCCTTTAATTCAGCTTAAAAACATAGTTTTTGGATGATTGGTTGGTTTTGCATTGTTTTCTTTTATTATCAATAATGAATGTTAAAGTGTTTCAGAGGTGGTATAGTATCTGCTATGAAGGCAGATTACATGGATCAAATCCTAACTCACTACTTAGCAGTGGGGTGATCTTGAGAAATTTACTTAACCTTTCTCTACCTCACTTTTCTTATCTGTAAAATGGGAATAATAGCAATAATATCTAAATCATATCATTATAGAGAGGATGAGTTAATTTAAAGCGCTTATGGTAGTATCAAGAACATAGTAATCACTTGAAAAATGTTAGCCAATTATAAACATTATAGTATTATTATTGTTATTTATTGGGAGGCAATCTAGCAGAGTACTTTAACATTACTAGTTTTTCCTGGGTTTATATCTTAGCTCTTGCACATACTAATTGTGAGAATTTGAGCAAGTTATTAAACTTTTTGTTTCAGTTTTTCTCATGTAAAATATGAAGATAAAAAGACTACCTCATGGGGTCTGTATATAAATTATATATATCACTTAAAATACTACCTAAAACATAGTTTACAATAGGATTCCAAAAACATGAGCTAGTATTATTACCTATTAAAATTGTCTCTTTTATTTTCTTTGTGCCATTACTGATATGTTACATTAATATATTTCCTAATAGTAACCTCCATTGCATTTGCAGAATAAATCTTCCTTGGTGTTTTTTTCCAATTTACTCTTTTCTTCCTCAGCTTTATTGAGATATTATTGACAAATAACATATGTAAGTTTAATGTGTACACTGTAATGATTTGATACACATATGTAGTGCAAAATGACTATGATAATAAGGTTAGTTAAAACCTCCATCCCCTCACATAATTGCCTTTTTTTGTGTGTGTGTAGTGAAAAATTCAAGATAGTATAGTATTATTAATTATAGTCATCATGCTGCACATTAGATCTCCAGGACTTATCATCTAAAAACTGGAAGTTTGTACACTTTGAGCAATATCTCCCCATTTTCCCAACCCTTCAGTCCCCGACAACCACCATTCTGCTCTCAACTTCTGAGTTCAGCGCTTTTAGATCTCATATATAAGTGAGAGCAACTGTATATGTCTTCTTCTGTCCAACTTAGTTCATAGCATAATGCCCTCAAGCTCCATCCATGTTGTCACAAACAGCAGGATCTCCTACTTTCTTAGAGCTCAATAATACTTCATCATATTTCCATTCCACTGATATACACTTAGGTGGCTTCTATGTCTTGGCTATTGTGAATAAGGTTGCAATGAACATAGAAGTACAACTATCTTTTCAAGATACTGTTTTCTCCACACCTAACATCATGCTTAACTATGAAAAGCTGAAAGCATTCCCTCTAAGATCAGGAACAAGACAAGGATGCCCACTCTCATCACCTTTATTCAACAAAGATTTGAAAGTCCTAACCACATCAATCAGAGAAGAGAAAGAAATAAAAGAAATCAAAATTGGAAAGGAAGAAGTAAAACTGTCAATGTATGCAGATGACATGATACTATACATAGAAAATTGTGATGACACCACCAGAAAACTTCTAGAGATCATCAATGATTTAGTAGTTTCAAGATACAAAACTAATATACAGAAATCTGCTGTATTTCTATACATTAACAACAAAATATCAGAAAGGGAAATAAGGAAACAATCCCATTTACCGTCGCATCAAAAACAATAAAATACCTAGGAATAAACCTACCTAAGGAGGCAAAATACCTGTACTCTGAAAACAATAAGACCCTGATGAAAGAAACTGAAGATGAGGGCCTCCCTGGTGGCGCAAGTGGTTGAGAGTCCGCCTGCCGATGCAGGGGATACGGGTTCGTGCCCCGGTCTGGGAGGATCCCATATGCCGCGGAGCGGCTGGGCCCGTGAGCCATGGCCGCTGAGCCTGCGCGTCCGGAGCCTGCGCGTCCGGAGCCTGTGCTCCGCAACGGGGGAGGCCACAACAGTGAGAGGCCCGCATACCGCAAAAAAAAAAAAAAAAAGAAACTGAAGATGACACAAACATATAGAAATGTATACCATGTTCTTGGATTGGAAGAATCAATATTCTTTTTTTTTAACATATTTACTTCAGTATAATCACTTTCCAATGTTGTTTTAGTTTCTGCTGTATAAGTGAATCAGCTATACGTATACATATATCCCCATATCCCCTGCTTCTTGCATCTCCCTCCTACCCACCCTATCCCACCACTCTAGTTGGTCACAAAGCACCGAGCTGATCTCCCTGTGCTATGTAGCTGCTTTCCACTGGCTATCTATTTTACATTTGGTAGTGTATATATGTCAATGCCACTCTCCCACTTCATCCCAGCTTACACTTCTCCCTACCCATGTCCTCAAGTCCATTCTCTACATCTGTGACTTTATTCCTGTCCTGCCCCTAGGTTCTTCAGAACCATTTTTATTTTAGAGTCCATATATATGTGTTACCATACAGTATTTGTTTTTCTCTTTCTGACTTACTTCACTCTGTATGACACACTTTAGGTACCATCCACCTCACTATAAATAACTCAATTTCATTTCTTTTCATGGCTGAGTAATATTGCATTGTATATATGTGCCACATCTTCTATATCCATTCATCTGTCAATGGACACTTAGGTTGCTTCCATGTCCTGGCTATTGTAAATAGAGCTGCAATGAACATTGTGGTACATGACTCTTTTTGAATTATGCTTTTCTCGGGGTATATGCCCAGTAGTGGGATTGCTGGGTCATATGGTAGTTCTATTTTTAGTTTTTTAAGGAACCTCCATACTGTTCTCCATAGTGGCTGTATCAATTTACATTCCCACCAACAGTGCAAGGGAGTTCCCTTTTCTCCACACCCTCTCCAGCATTTACTGTTTGTAGATTTTTTGATGATGGCCATTCTGACTGGTGTGAGGTGATACCTCATTGTAGTTTTGATTTGCATTTCTCTAATGATGAGTGATGTTGAGCATCCTTTCATTTGTACGTTGGCAATCTGTATGTCTTCTTGCAGATATGCCTATTTAGGTCAACTGCCCATTTTTGGATTGCATTTTTTGTTTTCTGATATTGAGGTGCATGAGCTGTTTGTATATTTTGGAGATTAATCCTTTGTCCGTTGATTCATTTGCAAATATTTTCCCCCATTCTGTGGGTTTTCTTTTCATCTAGTTTATGGTTTCCTTTGCTGTGCAAAAGCTTTTAAGTTTCATTAGGTCCCATTTGCTTTTTTATTTTTTTCCTTTCCATTTCTCTAGGAGGTGGGTCAAAAGGATCTTGCTGTGATTTATGTCATAGATTGTTCTGCCTATGTTTTCCTCTAAGAGTTTTATAGTGTCTGGCCTTACATTTAAGTCTGTAAGCCATTTTGAGTTTATTTTGGTGTATGGTGTTAGGGAGTGTTCTAATTTCATTCTTTCACATGTACCTGTTCAGATTTCCGAGCACCACTTATTGAAGAGGTTGTCTTTTCTCCATTGCATATTCTTGCCTCCTTTATGAAAGATAAGGTGACCATGTGTGCATGGGTTTATCTCTGGGTTTTCTATCCTGTTCCATTGATCTGTATTTCTCTTTTTGTGCCAGTACTATACTGTCTTGATTGCTGAATCTTTGTAGTATACTCTGAAATCAGGGAGCCTGATTCCTCCAGCTCCATTTTTCGTTCTCAAGATTACTTTGGCTCTTCGGGGTGCTTTGTGTTTCCATACAAATTGTGATATTTTTGTCCTAGTGCTGTGAAAAATGCCATTGGTAGTTTGATAGAGATTGCACTGAATTTGTAGATTGCTTTGGGTGGTATAGTCCTTTTCACAATGTTGATTCTTCCAATCCAAGAACATGGTATATCTCTCCATCTGTTGGTATCATCTTTAATTTTTTTTATCAGTATCTTATAGTTTACTGCATACAGGTTTTTGTCTCCTTATGTAGGCTTATTCCTAGGTATTTTATTCTTTTTTGTTGCAATGGTAAATGGGAGGGTTTCTGTAATTTCTCTTTCAGATTCTTCATCATTACTGTATTGGAATGCAAGAGATTTCTGTGCATTAATTTTGTATCCTGTTACTTTACCAAATTCATTAATTGGCTCTAGTAGTTTTCTGGTAGCATCTTTAGGATTCTCTATGGATACTATCAAGTCATCTGCAAACAGTGACTGTTTTACTTCTTCTTCTCCAATTTGGATTCATTTTATTTCTTTTTCTTCTCTGATTGTTGTGGCTACAACTTCCAAAACTATATTGAATAACAGTGGTGCGAGTGGGCAACCTTGTCTTGTTCCTGATTTTAGAGGAAATGGTTTCAGTTTTTCACCATTGAAAACAATGTTGGCTGTGGATTTGTCATATATGCCCTTTTTTATGCTGAGGTAAGTTCCATCTATGCCTACTTTCTGGAGGGTATTTTAAATTAAATCGGTGTTGAATTTTGTCAAAAGCTTTTTCTGCATCTATTGAGATGATCATATGGTTTTTATCCTTCAATTAGTTAAGATGGAGTATCACACTGATTGACTTGAGTATATTGAGAAATCCTTGCATTCCTGAGATCACCCCACTTGATAATGGTGTATGAGCCTTTTAATATGCTGTTGGATTCTGTTTGTTAGTATTTTGTTGAGGATTTTTGCATCTATGTTCATCAGTGATAGTGGCCTGTAGTGTTCTTTTTTTTTTTGTGGCACCTTCGTCTGGTTTGGGAATCAGGGTGATGGTGGCCTTGTAGAATGCATTTGGGTGTGTTCCTCCCTCTGCTACATTTTGGAAGAGTTTGAGAAGGATAGGTGGTAGCTCTTCTCTAAATGTTTGATAGAATTCGCCTCTGAAGCCTGGACCTGAGCTTTTGTTTGTTGGAAGACTTTTAATCACAGTATCAATTTCAGTGCTTGTGATTGGTCTGTTTAAATTTTCTATTTCTTCCTGGTTCAGTCTCAGAAAATTGTGTTTTTCTAAGAATTTGGGCATTTCTTCCAGGTTGTCCATTTTACTGACATACAGTTGCTTCTAGTAATCTCTCATTATCCTTTGTATTTCTGCAGTGTCAGTTGTTACTTCTCCTTTTTCATTTCTAATTCTGTTGATTGAGTCTTTTCCCTTTTTTCCTTGATGAGTCTGGCTAATGGTTTATCAATTTTGTTTATCTTCTCAAAGAACCAGCTTATAGTTTTATTGATCTTTGCTATCGTTTCCTTCATTTCTTTTTTATTTATTTCTGATCTGATCTTTATGATTTCTTTCCTTCTACTAACTTTGGGGTTTTTTGTTCTTCTTTCTCTAATTGATTTATGTGTAAGGTTAGATTGTTTATTTGAGATGTTTCTTGTTTCTTGAGGTAGGATTGTATTGCTATAAACTTCCCTCTTAGAACTGCTTTTGCTGCATCCCAAGGGTTTTGGGTCGTCGTGTTTTCATTGTCATTTGTTTCTAGGTATTTTTTGATTTCCTCTTTAATATCTTTGATATCTTCAGTGGTCTCTTGGTTATCTAGTAGTGATTGTTTAGCCTCCTTTGTATTTTTTTACAGTTTTTTACCTGTAATTGATACCTAGTCTCATAGCATTGTGGTCAGAAAAGATACTTGATATGATTTCTATTTTCTTAAATTTACCAAGCCTTGATTTGTGACCCAAGACATGATCTATCCTGGAGAATGTTCCATGAACACTTGAGAAGAAAGTGTATTCTGTTGTTTTTGGATATATATCCTACTAATATCAATTAAGTCCATCTTATTTAATGTAGCATTTAAAGCTTCTGTTTCCTTATTTATTTTCATTTTGGATGTTCTGTCCATTGGTGAAAGTGGGGTGTTAAAGTCCCCTACTATGTTTGTATTACTGTCGATTTCCCCTTTTATGGCTGTTAGCATTTGCCTTATGTATTGAGGTGCTCCTATGTTGGATGCATAAATATTTACAATTGTTGTATCTTCTTCTTGGATTGATCCCTTGATCATCAGTTAGTGTCCTTCTTTGTCTCTTCTAATAGTCTTTATTTTAAAGTCTATTTTGTCTGATATGAGAATTGCTACTCCTGCTTTCTTTTGACTGCCATTTGTATGGAGTATCTTTTTCCATCCCCTCACTTTCCATCTGTATGTGTCCCTAGGTCTGAAGTGGGTCTCTTATAGACAGCATATATACAGGTCTTGTTTTTATATCCATTCAGCCAGTCTATGTCTTTTGGTTGGAGCATATAATCCATTTACATTTAAGGCCATTATCAATATATATTTTCCTATTCCCATTTTCTTAATTGTTTTGGGTTTGTTATTGTAGGTCTTTTCCTTCTCTCATGTTTCCTGCCTAAGGAAGTTCCTTTAGCATTTGTTGTAAATCTGGTTTGGTGATTCTGAATTCTCTTAACATTTGCTTGTCTCTAAAGCTTTTAATTTCTCAATTGAATCTGAATGAGATCCTTGCTGGCTAGAGTCATCTTGATTTTAGGTTTTTCACTTTCATCACTTTATATATGTCCTGCCCCTCCCTTCTGGCTTGCAGAGTTTCTGCTGGAAAATCAGCTGTTTACCTTATGGGGGTTCCCTTGTATGTTATTTGTTGATTTACCCCTGTTGCTTTTATTTTTTTCTTTGTTTTTAATGTTTGATAGTTTGATTAATATGTCCTGACATGTTTCTCCTTGGATTTATCCTATATGGGACCCTCTGAGTTTCCTGGACTTTATTGACTATTTCCTTTCCCATATTAGGGAAGTTTTCAACTATAATCTCTTCAAATATATTTTCAGTCTGTTTCTTTTTCTCTTCTTCTTCTGGGACCCATATAATTCAAATGTTGGTGTGTTTAATGTTGTCCCTGAAGTCTCTGAGACCGTCCTCAATTCTTTTCATTCTTTCTTCCTTATTCTTCTCTACAGTAGTTATTTCTACTATTTTATCTTCCAGGTCACTTATCCATTCTTCTGCTTCAGTTATTCTGCTATTGATTCCTTCTAGAGAATTTTTAATTTCATTTATTGTGTTGTTCATCATTGTTTGTTTGCTGTTGAGTTCTTCTGGGTCCTTGTTAAATGTTTATTGTATTTTTTCCATTCTATTTCTAAGATTTTGGTTCCACTTTACTAACATTACTCTGAATTCTTTTTCAGGTATACTGCCTATTTCCTCTTCATTTGTTTGGTCTGGTGGGTTTTTACCTTGCTCCTTCATCTGCTGCTTGTTTCTCTGCCTTCTCATTTTGCTTCACTTACTGTGTTTGGGGTCTCCTTTTCACAGGCTGCAAGTTCGTAGTTCCTGTTGTTTTTGGTGTCTGCCCCCATTGGGTAAGGTTGGTTCAGTGGGATGTGTAGGCTTCCTGGTGGAGGGGACTGATGCCTGTGTTCTGGTGGATAAGTTTGGATCTTGTGTTTCTGCTGGGTAGGACTGTGACCAGTGGTTTGTTTTGGTGTGTCTGTGAACTTATTATGATTTTAGGTAGCCTCTGTGCTAATGGGTGGGGTTGTGTTCCTGTCTTTCTAGTTGTTTGGCATGGGGTGTCAAGCACTGGAGCTTGTTGGTCGTTGAGTGGAGCTGGGTCTTAGCATTGAGACGGAGATCTTTGGGAGAGCTCTCACCGATTGATATTACATAGGGCTGCAAGGTCTCTGGTGGTCCAATGTCCTGAATTCAGTTCTCCCACCTCAGAAGCTCAGGTCTGACACCCTGTCAGAGCACCAATACCCTGGTGACCATGTGGTTCTTCAGCGAAGGCTGAGTGGTCGCCTACTGCATGGCCACAGGTCCTAGGTCAGAGCAGTGACCTTGGATGTCTACTTCACTGGGGCTGAGTGGGCAGTGGCAGCCAGCACTGAGGAGGTGAACTGGAGAGGAGAAGGAGGTCCCTGAAATTTTGGGAGAGGTTGAAGGCCTTCTCCCCTCAGCCCAAGGTGGATTCTCTTGCCAGGTTGGCTGCAGCCTGGGCATGTGAACCAAGAATCAATATTCTTAAAATGAGCTTACTACAAAGGAACTTTACAGATTCAATGCAATCTCTCTCAAATTACCAATGACATTTTTCACAGAATTAGAACAAAAACTTTACAATTTGTATGGAAACACAAAAGACCCCGAATAGCCAAAGCAATCTTGAGAAAGAAGAATGGAGCTATCAGAGAGGAATCATGCTCTCTGACTTTAGACTATACTACAAAGCTACAGTAATCAAAACAGTATGGTACTGGCACAGAAACAGACACATAGATCAGTGGAACAAGATATAAAGCCCAGAAATAAACCAATGCACTTATGGTCAATTAATCTGCAACAAAGGAGGCAAGAATATACAACAAAGACAGTCTCTTCAATAAGTGGTGCTAGGAAAACTGGATAGCTACATGTAATAGAATGAAATTAGAACATTCTCTAACACCATATACAAAAACACACTCAAAATAGATTAAAGACCTAAATGTAAGACCAGATACTATAAAACTCCTAGAGGAAAACATGGGAAAATACTCTTTTACATAAATTGCAGCAATATTTTTTTGGATCCATTTCCTAGAGTAATGGAAACAAAAGCAAAAATAAATGATGGGACCTAGTTAAACTTAAAAGCTTTTGCACAGCAAAGGAAGCCATAAACAAAGTGAAAAAAACCTACAGAAAGGGAGGAAAATATATTGCAAATGATGCAACCAACAAGGGATTAATATCCAAGATATACAAACAGCTCATATAGCTCAATAAAAAAAATGGGCAGAAGACCTAAATAGACATTTCTCCAAAGAAAACATACAGATGGTCAACAGGCACATGAAAAGATGCTCAAAATCTCTGTATATATGTGTGTGTGTATATATATAATGGAATATTATTCAGCCATAAAAAAGAATGAAATAATGCCATTTGCAGCAACATGGATAGACCTAGATATCATCATACTAAGTGAAGTAAGTCAGACAGAGGAAGACAAATATCATATGATATTGCTTATATGTGGAATCTAAAAAAAAACAAAAAAGATACAAATGAACTTATTTACAATACAGAAATAGACTCATAGACATAGAAAACAAGTTTATGGTTACCAAAAAGGAAGGTGGTGGGGGAATGAGATGTTTGGGATTAAGAGATACACACTACTATATATAAAACAGATAAACAACAAGGACCTACTGTATAGCACAGGGAACCATATTCAATATCTTGTAATAACCTATAATGAAAAAGAATCTGTAAAAAAATATGTATGTGTATATATATATATATATATATATATATATATATATATATATATAAAACACTGAATTACTTTGTTGTACACCTGAATCTAACACAACACTGTAAATGAACTGTACTTCAGAAAACAAAAAAAGACAGTGTTTTTAATTCCTTGGGATATATACCCAAAAGTGGGAGTACTGAATCCAATAGTAGTTCCATTTTTAATTGTTTGAGGAACCTCCATACTGTTTTCCACAGTGGCTGTACCAATTTGCATCCCCACCAACAAAAAGCCATTCCCTTTTTCTCCATAGCCTCATCAACACTTGTTGTCTCTTGTCTTTTTGATTTGATAATAGGTGTGAGGTAATATCTCATTGTGGTTTGACTTGCATTTCTACAATTAGTGATTCCAGCACATTTTCATGTACCTATTGGCCAATTGTATGTCTTCTTTGGAAGAGTGTTCAAGTCCTTTGCCCATATTTTAATTGGATTCTTGGGTTTGTTCCTATGGAGGTGTATGAGTTCCTCATATATTTTGGATATTAACCTCTTATCTGAAATATGGTTTGCAAATATTTCTCCCATTCCATAAGATGCCTTTTCATTTTGTTCATTGTTTCTTTTACTGTGTGGAAGCTTTTTAGCTTGATATATTCCTACTAGCTTATTTTTGCTTGTGTTGCTTGCACTTTTGGTGTCACATCCAAAAAATCTTTGCTGCGACCAATCAAGAAACTTTTCCCCTATGTTTCCTTCTAGTTGCTTTACAGTTATGGTTTTTTTCTTTTTTGTCTTTTTTTTTTTTTTTTTTTTTTTTTTTTTGCTGTACGCAGGCCTCTCGCTGTTGTGGCCTCTCCCATTGCGGAGCACAGGCTCCAGACGCGCAGGCTCAGCGGCCATGTCTCACGGGCCAAGCCGCTCCACGGCATGTGGGATCCTCCCGGACCTGGGCACGAACCCACGTCCCCTGCATCGGCAGGCGGACTCTCAACCACTGTGCAACCAGGGAAGCCCTACAGTTATGGTTTTTATAGTTAAGTCTTCAATTCACTTTGAGTTAATTTTTGTGAGGGGTGTAAGGGGTCCAATTTCATTCTTTGGCAAGTGGTTATCCAGTTTTCCCAACATCATTTATTAAAGTGACTATCCTTTCCCCATTGAGTCTTCTTGGCTCCATTGCCAAATATTAGTTGATTGTATATATGTGAGCTTATTCCTAGGCTCTCTATTCTGTTCCATTGGTCTATGGGTCTATTTTTATGCCAGTACTATACCATTTTGATTACTATAGATTTGTAGTATAGTTGGAAAGCTGGAAGTGTGATACCTCCAGGTTTGTTCTTCTTTCTCAGGATTACTTTGTCTATTTGTGGTCTTTTGTGGTTCTACACAAATTTTAGGATTGCTTTTTCTATTTCTGTGAAATATATCACTGGAATTTTGATAGGGATTGCATTGCATCTACAGATGGCCTTGTGTGATATGGACATTTAACAAAATTAATTCTTTTGATCCATGAATATGGAATATTTTTCCATTCATTTGTGTGCTCTTCAATTTCTTTCATCAATGTCTTATAATTTTCAGTGTACACATATTTCACTTCCTTGGTTAAATTTATTTCTATGTATTTTATTCCTTTTGATGCTATTATACATGGCAATGTTTTTTTTCAATAGTTCATTATTATGTACACACAACTGATTTTTGTATGTTGATTTTGTATCTTGCAACTTTACTGAATTCATTGATAAACTCTAACAGTTTTTTTGGAGGAGTCATTAGGGTTTTCTATATAAAAATTCTTATATGGAAACAGAGAGAGCTTTATTTTTTTCTTTCCAATTTTGTTGCCTTTTATTTCCTTTTCTTGTCTGATTACTCTAAAACTTACAGTCCTATGTTGAATATGAATGGTGAGTGTAGGCACCCTTGACTTTTTCTGATATTAGTGGATAAGCTTTTAACTGTTGAGTTTGATGTGTACCATGGGTTTGTCATAAATAGTCTTTATTATGTTGAGGTATATTCCTTCTATACCCAATTTGTTGAGAGCCTTTATCATGAAAGGATATTGAACTCTGTCATATGATTTTTCTGCATCTATTGAAATGATCATATGATTTTTATCCTTCATTTTGTTAATGTTGTGTATCATATTTACTGATTTCCATATGTTGAATTATCCTTGCAACACAGGGATAAATCCCACTTGATTGTGGTGTACAATCCTTTTAATGTACAGTTGAATTCAGTTTGCTAGTATTTTTTTTTTTTAGAACTTTTGCATCTATATTCATCAAGAATATTAGCTTGGGCTTCCCTGGTGGTGCAGTGGTTGAGAGTCTGCCTGCCGATGCAGGGTACATGGGTTCGTGCCCCAGTCTGGAAAGATCCCACATGCCGCAGAGCGGCTAGGCCCATTAGCCATGGCTGCTGAGCCTGCACGTCCGGAGCCTGTGCTCCACAACGGGAGAGGCCACAACAGTGAGAGGCCCGCATACCGAAAAAAAAAAAAAAGAATATTAGCTTGTGGTTTTATTTTCTTATAGTGTCCTCATCTGGTTTTGGTGTCAGGTTAAAGCTGGCCTTGTAAAATTAGTTTGGGAGTGTTCACATCTCTTCAATTTTTTGGAACAGTTTGAGAAGCACTGGTGTTAATTCTTCTTTAAATGTTTAGTAGAATTCACCAGTGAAACCATTTGGTCTGGGCTTTGTTGGGAGATTTTTTTATTACTGATTCACTCTCTTACTAGAAAATGGTCTGTTCAGATTTTCTATTTCTTCATGATTCCATCTTGATAAGTTACATGGTTTTAGGCATTTATGCATTTGTTCTAGGTCATTCCAATTTGTTGGCACATAATTGTTCATAGCAGCCTCATGAGCCATTGTATTTCTGTTTTATCAATTTTAATGTCTCCTCTTTCCTTTTGGATTTTATTTGAGTCTTCTCTCTGTTTTTCTTAGTTTGTTTAGCTAAGGGTTTGTCGATACTGTTTATCTTGTCCAAAAAACAGCTCTTAGATCTACTGATCTTTTTCCTTTCTCTATTTAATTTATTTCAGCTCCGATATTTGTAATTTCCTTCTTTTTGCTAACTTTGGGCTTACTTTGTTCTTTCTAGTGCCTTGAGATGCAAAGGTAGTTTATTTATTTGAGACCTTTCCTTTTTTCTAATGAAGGCATTTATCACTAAAAACTTCACTCTAAGAACTGCTTTTGATGATTCCCATAAGTTTTGATATGTCATATTTCTATTTTCTTTTGTTTCAAGATTTTTTTTTATTTCTTTTCAAATTTCTGTTTGTCCCATTGGTTATTCAGGAGTGTGCTGTTTGATTTCACATATTTGTGAATTTTCCAGTTATTCAGGAGTGTGCTGTTTGATTTCACATATTTGTGAATTTTCCAGTTTTCCTCCTGTTATTAATTTCTAATTTCATGCCATTGTGGTTGGAAAAGATACTTGGTATAGTTTCAATCATTGTTCATTTGTTAAGGCCTGTTTTGTGGCTTAATACACATTTATCCTGGAGAATGTTCCCTGTGTGCTTGAGAAGAATGTGTATTCTGCTGCTGTTGGATGGAATGTTCTACATATGTCTATTACTTCCATTTGGTTAAAGTATGGTTCAAGTCTAATGTTTCCTTGTTGATTTTCTGTCTGAATGATCTATCCATTGTTGAAAATGGGGTACTGAAGTCCCCTACTATTATTGTATCCTTGTCTATTTCTTCCTTTAGATCAGTTACCATTTGTGCTTAACTTATTTAAGTTCTGTAATGTTTGGTGTATATATATTTATAATTGTTATATACTCTCAATGAATTATCATTACATAAATACCTCTCTGTCTCCTGTTACAGTTTTTGACTTAAAGTCTATTTTGTCTGATATAAGTACAGCTATTCATGCTCTCTTTTGTTTTCCATTTGCATAGAATATCTTTTTCCATCTCTTCACTTTCAATCTGTGTGTGTCCTTAAAGCTGAAGTGAATCTCTTGCAGGTAGCATATAGTTGGGTCTTGTTTCTAATCCATTCAGCCACTTTATGCCTCTTTATTGGAGAATTTAACCCAATAACATTGAAAGTAATCATTGATAGGTAAGGTTGACCAATGCCATCTTATTCTTCTCTGGCTTTTTGTAGTTTCCTTGTTCCTGTCTTCCTGTTGTGTTGTCTTTCTTTCTGGGTCAATGATTTTTTTGTAATCAAGGGCTTTGATTCCCTTTTATCTTGTATGTATCTACTGTACATTTTTGCTTTGTAAGCCATGAGGCTCACATAAAACATCTTTTTAGTTATAACAGTCAACTTTATGTTAATGACAACTTCAATCACAAAGTTTTACCCTTTCTCTCCAACATAATTTATGTTTTAATATTATAATCTACCTCTTTCTATATTATGTACCCATTTACATATTTTTGTAGCTATAGTTACTTTTAATTTTTTGTCATTTAAACCTTTATTTTTTTGAAGTGATAACTCTTTTAATATTGTTTAATTAAGGTGGAAGAGTTAGCTAATTTTCCAGTTCCTAAATCCTGAAGATGAAGCCATGTGGACACATACATGTTGTCTCTAGGTGCTTATATTAGTTTTCTGTTGCTGACAAAACACATTATCTTACAATTCTGTAGGTCAGATTGTCATTTAAACCTTTATACCAGAGTCAAGTGATTAGTGCCCCCATCTTTTCACAATATTAGAATATTCTGAATTTGACAACATCCTTACCTTTACCAGCATGATATATTTTCATGTTTTCTTGTGACTAATTAGCATCCTTTAAATTTCAGCTTGAAGAACTCCTTTCACCATTTCTTGTAAAGAAAGTCTAGTTGTGATGAACTCTCTCGGGTTTTGTTTAGGAAAGTCTCTCTCTTGCTCATTCCTGAAAGACAGCTTTGTTGGGCAAAGTATTCTCAGTTAGCAGTTTTTTTTTTTTTTTAATTTCAGCACTTCATCCCACTCTCTCCTGACCTGAAAGATTTCTACTGAGAAACCCTATGGCAGCCTTATGAGTATTTCCTTTTATGTGAGAATATTCTTTCTATTGCTGCTTTTAAAATTGTCTCTTCGCCTTTGATATTATACAGTTTTATTACAATGTATATTAGTGAAGACTACCTGGGATTGAAATTTTGAGCTATTAATTTCATAAACTTGGGTATCTAAATCTCTCCCCAGATTGGGGGATTCTCTGCCATTATTTCTTTAAATGAGTTTTCTGCTTTCTCTTCCTCTTATCCTTCTGGGACTCAAATAATTCCAAGATTGTTTCTTTAAATTTTATCCCATAGCTTCTCTGATTATATGATTTCAAATAACCTGTCTTTTAGTTCACGAATTCTTTCTTCTGTTTGGTCAAATCTCTTGTTGAAATCCTCTGCTAAATCCTTCAGTTCTGTCATTATACTCTTCAACTCTTAGATTTCTTTTTATTTCTTTGTCAAACTTCTCATTTTGTTCATGTATTGTTTTTCTAATTTCATTCAGTTGTCTGTGTTTTTAGTTTAGATCTCTGAATTTCTTTAAGAGGATTATTCTGAATTCTTTGTCAGTTTATAGGTCTCTATTTCTTTAGGGTCAGCCATTGAAATTTTATTAGTTTCTTTTGGTGATGTCATGTGTCCTTGATTATTCATGATTCTTGTGACCTCACATTGATGTCTGTGCATCTGAGGTCATAGGCATCTCTTCTAGTTGTTACAGACTGGCTTCAGCAGGTGAAGCCCTTTGTCACTCAACCTATCCAGAGATTCTGGGTAGGCAGTCTGGTGATGTCTGAAAGCAGGCTTGCTGCTGGAGTCCTTGGGAAGTCTAGTTCTGGGGTGGTTTGAAAGCTTGAGATAGTGGTAGTCAGCCTGGTGCCAGACCCCATAGACACCATGGGTTCACAAGTGTCCTGGACCCTAGGTTTGCAAGCATCGATTGGGACCCTCAGGCTATAGGAGCTGGCTACAGCCAAGGTAACAGGCCAGTGGTGGGATGGGCCAGGAGTTTGGAAGCCCATTGGGATCCTGCAGCTTAAGAAGCTTCCTGGAACTCTGAGAGCCACCTCAGGTCACTGAGCTGTTTGGGGCTGCTGGAGCCAGCCAGCACCTGGGTGAGCCAGGAGCCTGAGTTCAAAGGGGCCTTCTGGGAGCTTGAAGCCATGTGAGCTGTCTGGGCCACTACAGCTTCCAGGCACCAGTGTCAGTGATGGACCATGATTCATGGGAGTCCGCCAGAAGCTTAGTACCATGGTAACTGCCAGGGGCTTCAGGAACCACCTAGGACTGCTGGAGCCAACAGACACCAGGGTGAGCCAGGGGTCTGGATTCACAGGAGCTCATCTGCAGCCCGGTGTCATTGCCTGGGGCTACAGGAGCCTCCTGGGGCTGCTGGAGCCAGCAGGCACTAGGTTGAGAGGGGTACCTGGGTTCCTGGGAGCCTGACCAGGAACCTGGTGCTATGAATGCCATTTGAGGCCACAGGAACTGCCTGGGGCCACTGGAGCCAGCAGGTGCCAGAAGGAGAGAAGTGCCTGGGTTCCTGGGAGCCCACAGAGAGCCCAGTGCCATGGGATCTGTCTCTGGGCTGGGCTGCTCTGGTTTGGGGGAGGATTAATGGAGGAGTAGTATGAATCTATCTTTCCTACACTCCTCAATGCATCCTTTCTTATTTCTCTGCTTCAGCCAGGTTGTGTATTCTAATCCTTCACCTGGAATCCTTGGCTCCTGTGAAGTTATTTCATGTGTAGACGGTTATTCAAAATGATGTTTCTGGGGGGAAAGGAGCAGTAGAATTCCTGTGCCACCATTTTGCTGGCATCCTTAATGTACTTTGAATCAGAATTTCTTAGTACTTTGATTAGGGTTTTTAATCTATATTCATAAATGAGATTAATCTGCATTTTCTTCTCTTAGTGTTACCTGTGTTCAGTTTTGATATCAGAGTTATGCTATTTTCTTAAAGTTAGTTACAAAGGTTTCTCACTATTTCACTCCTTTGGAAGTAGGTACTTTTCATAAGAATTTCCTATTTTTGAAAGTTTTAAAGTATTTGACTTTAATCCTACCTGAGTTTATTTCATTAAAGATAATTCTTTGATGAAGTTTTAATTTATTCCAAGGTTATGAGTCTATTCAATTTTTAAATTTCTAAATGGATCAATTTTGGTAATTTATGTTGTAGAAACAGAAAGCTAGAGGCCCTCATTCTTTTCAGCTATAAATTATAAAAAGAGGTTATATTCTTCAGCTAATATAACTTCTTTAAGAAAACAAAGTGTGCTAGCCATCACTTCTCATTAAATTGATGAGGCAACTTTATTCTTAGAGTTGTGCAGGCCCAAATCTTTGAAAACACCCTTTACCCCTCTCTCCTCTGACATCTTATCCAACAGCAAATCCTTTGAAATATATCCCCAATCCAACCACCTCTCACTACCTCCACTGTTCTCTCAAACTCCAAGCTATCATTATCTGAAGTACTTCACTGACCTTTTGATAGGTCTTCCTACTTTTTTTCTTACGTCTTCTAGTGCAGACTGTGGTGTATGACCTAGATTTCTCCATCAAACCAAGGCCCTCAAATCTTTAGCTGCCAGTTTTGTTGGCTACTAACAGGTCACATCTAAGTCCCTCCCTAGAAACTGCTCTCAGCTCAAAGGGAGCTCCCTCACTCAAAGTTACATCCCTTCTGCAAAGGTAGCCAGTATCCAATGACTGCTCAATGTGAGATCTGGTCACCTTGCCTCAATTTAGAATAACTCTGAAAGGTCATCTAAGCTCCAGGGCTCATGTACATCAAGTGAGAACTTTTTGGTAACCACTCTGTAGTTCAACTCATCACTTGCCTTCTTGTGTCCTTACTCCCTCATAGGTGTATTCCTAAGAGCACTCCTCAGTAAAGTTTCCTATATGAAAATTCTCCATCCCAGAATCTGTTTCCTAGGGTCACTGACATAAGAGAGTTGGTACAAGGAGTATTCTGAAAAAAGCAAACTATAAAATGGAATATTTGAGCTCTGGCACCCACCAGCCAGCTGGCAACAAGAACACCAATACTGGAGGTAGGCAGAGCACTGATAATAAGTCCTGGAGTGTTGTAACAGTGCAGTTGTTAAAAGTTTCACCTGTGGTCAACTGGCATGAGAAACTGGTAGTAGGGAAAATAATGGCAGGTATAATATCTCAGTCATACAAGAGGTTCAGAGGAAATAATAGTTATAAGAACAAAAGATTTGAATGGATGTTGCTAAGTGCAATAAAAGCTTTGAAGAAAGACAATGCAAAGCTCAGAGCCATTAATCACAAATTAAGACAAATTGTAAAAGTCAGAAGAACTCCGTAGCAATATATAAAGACACTCTCATCTCCTGCGGCCAGAAGGCAGAAATTGTTGATGATCAAGTCCAGGACTTAATTACATAAGAATCACAGAACTTCAGGGAAGGTTGAATCCACTTCTGGAGCAGAGAGAGAGAGGGAGAGAGAAAGGCAGCCTGGAAGGGGAAATCTCCTGGAGGCTTGGCATTGAAAGAAGGAAGCAAGCGGTAGAAATTAAGGGCCCTACAGAAGCAAATGAGAAGCACAAAATCAGAAGTATACTAACCCCACCCCTACCCCAAACAAAATGCCAAATTTTTTGTTGAAGTAGAGTTGATTTACAATATTATATTAGTGTCAGGTATACAGCATAGTGATTCAGTATTTTCACAGGTTATATTCCATTAAAAGTTATTACAAGAAAATGGCTATAATTCGCTGTGCTATATAATATATCCTTGTTGCTTATCTATTTTATTCATAGTAGTTTGTATCTCTTAATCCCATAACGCTAATTTGCCCCTCCCATTCCCTCTCCTCTTTGGTAACCACTAGTTTGTTTTCTATATTTGTGAGTCTGTTTTCTGCTTTGCGTATACATTCATTTGTATTAGCAAATACTTTTTAAAAGCACTTTACTACACCAATAAAAAGGGCACTTAAAATAAGAAATCTAGCAAGCCACCCAAGCACCTACCCTGTCTACAAAGAATCCTCTGTCATTGCTGGTCCAAGAAAATATAAAACATTTCAAAAATGAAAAGAAAACCACAAGCAATAGTCATACACATCTATAAGAGAAGAAAACAGAAAATGTGATCGTGGTATCCTGTCAGAGACTTTCATGTACTTAGGAGATACATGCTGGAACATTAGGGTGTCATGATATCTGCAATTTAATTTCAGACTACTCAGCAAATACATACACATACAGAGAGAGGGTGTGCAACTGTGGCAAAATATTAACAATTGGATAATCTAAGAATGTATATGGGTGTTTTTTAAAAATATTTTTTTTAATTAATTTATTTATTTATTTATTTTTGCTGTGTTGGGTCTTCGTTCCTGTGCTAGGGCTTTCCCTAGTTGTGGCAAGCGGGGGCCACTCTTCATCGCAGTGCGCGGGCCTCTCACTATCGCGGCCTCTCTTGTTGCGGAGCACAGGCTCCAGACGCGCAGGCTCAGTCGTTGTGGCTCACGGGCCTAGTTGCTCCGCGGCATGTGGGATCCTCCCAGCCCAGGGCTCGAACCTGTGTCCCCTGCATTAGCAGGCAGATTCTCAACCACTGCGCCACCAGGGAAGCCCCTATATGGGTGTTTTTTGTACCACTTTTTCACAGTAAGTTTTAATTTTTTAAAAAAAAGAGTTGGGGGGGGAATCTGAACTTGATGTGTAGAGGTTAAAAATTCTATGTGGTTTTTACAGAAATTTCTGATGCAAGGAAGCATTCAGGCCACTATAGAGCAATGAGGGACCAGTGCAATATAGGTACAGAAGGCAAACAATAGGACATGCAAGGCAAAACCTAGATCAGACTAGTATAGAGCCATTTTTTTTCAGCCAGGCATAAAAATTTTCACCAATTTCTTGGTAAAAAAGAAATGACATTATGCAGCAGAACCCCAACACATATTATTTAGGATTTAGTATATATAATTATACTAAACTCTATAATAAATAATTTATCCTTCACACTCCATTGAGGGAGTTATTTTTTATTGACTTTATAAATTCTTAATTACTAAATATAACTAAGGATTTTTGGAGCAAGATTTCAGGATGGCATAGACCCTAACTGAAAACTGCAATCAAATGTTATTGTCATCAGCAGGAAGACCAGATAAACAGCTTCCCACTCACTAGTTGTGAGACCTTCAGCAAGTTACTCAACTTCTCTATTTCTTCACCTACAAAATGGAAATAATAATAGCACCTACATTTCAAGGTTGTTGAAAGGATTAAATGTAAAATGCTTAGAGTGCTGCATTGCATAGAATAAACCCCTAATAAATGTTAATTATTAAACATGGTTGTGCTACATCTTTTTTTTTTTTTTTTTTTTTCTGTATGCGGGCCTCTCACTGTTGTGGCCTCTCCCGCTGCGGAGAACAGGCCCCGGATGCGCAGGCTCAGCGGCCAAGGCTCACGGGCCCAGCCACTCCGCGGCATGTGGGATCTTCCCGGCACGAACCCGTGTCGCCTGCATCGGCAGGAGGACTCTCAACCACTGAGCCACCAGGGAAGCCCTGTGCTACGTCTTTTACACTCACACATACCCCTCTGAAAAAGTAACTATCAAACCCAAAACAATTTTCTAACTGTTTTGAGGACCTAAATGATATTTTAAGCCTGTTGAGCTGATGAGATGTCATTCAATCTTCTATAAACATTTAAACTTCACATATCATAAATACTTATAGTTTAAAAGAAGTTAATAAATATTCAGGCCTTCTTTTCATTTCTTTTCCTTTCTTTTCTTTTCCCTTTGTTTCCTCTTATTTTTTGTTTCCTTTCTTCTTTTTTACTTTTAATTTTATAAGCTAAAACATTTTTCTACATTCACACGTAGGGTCTTACTTCTCTAATCATAATGAGACTGAATAAAAACATCCTCATGTCTGACCAAACTGATCAAATTTCACAGAAGAGTAACTTTATGATCTCATAGAATATTATAGGACAGGCAAAATCCATTATGTAGCTGCCAGGGATTACATCAAAAACTTGTGCAAAGTTCAATACTCATAGATTTTCCCCAATAAGAAGTGATGTGAAGGTTCCTTGCATAGTGGAATTAGACCAAACACCCAAATCTAAAATTGCCCGTTTCAGTCATAATTCTGAACAAAATTTATTATATATTCAATCAGTGTGGGTTTTTTTCAATAGTTTTTAGTAGTCCATTATAAGTGTATTCACACAAGTGTTTCTTCCTTATACTGTTAAGTCTAGAAATCACTGATCTGATTATTTAATTCAATTTACCAAGGACAACATAACTTGCATGCAGACATTTGATAATGATTTTTGACTGTGCTCTTGTACAGCAGAGACCATGACAATTTGATTTGGACAGTAGTTAGAACAATACAACTTGCATTCAGGAACTTAATAAAAAATTTAATTATGCTCCTGGTTGACACTCCCCAAGATAAGGTACTTGGAGATGCAGAGAAAACTCTGACTGGACATGGAACTGCATGCATTACTGTAAGTTAGAAAATAAACCCATGAGAAAGAGGAGTGTCACATATAAGTGGATATTAATAATATTTTACATTTGTATATACTTCAGTTTACAAAGAACCACTGCACAAATTCAATGGAGCACATACTGAAGGCACTATATCAGACAGTCTGTGGAAAACAAAAATGAATATATACCCACAAAGAGCTTACAATCCAGTGGAAGATATGGTCTGTTTGACTCAAAGAAATAGAATATTGTAGAGATGAAAAGTGCTGTAGGAATTGCTTTCCATATATAAAGAGAGTAGAGATGTAATCTAACCAGAGGAGTCAGGGAAGGCTTCATTGAGCTGGTAGTATTTGAATGTGGGCCTTGAAAATATAAAATATTATTTGGTTAACACCAAACATTGTGAGGTAATCATAGCAGTCACTGTTATTTTTTTATACATTTTCATGTCAACTGAGACATGAATTCAGGTTTTCTGATTCCCAAGTCCAGTGTTTATTCACTATATCACCCTAAAAGACACAGCTTAATTTTAGGCAAGACAACAGGGTAATGTTAAAAAAGACTATTAATTCCTGCTATAGGAATAAATTTGTTTGTTCTTTGTATACCATATGAAAACAAATGTTCTTATCCTCTAAGTATTAATGTTATTTCCTGCTTTAAATACAGAAAATTCCTTGTAGTGTGAGGACTGGGGAAATCAGATCTTTGCTTAAAGATTAAGAAACCTATTAGAAAAGAGTAAAAAGTAACTTCATCATGATAACCAAATAGAGAGAGTAGTATGCAGCGAGGGTGATCCCTACTTGTCTTTGTTTCCCCAGAGGATAGAACAAGAGAGGACAACAGGATTAAGCTTCACTGGCTATAAGATAAATTCTTCCCAATGGAAATTAATACTCAAGGAAATAATAATAACACATATGAGGCCTACTCTATGTCAAACACTGTTCTAAGCACCTCATGCTTACTTAATTCTCAAACAACTCCATGAGATAGGTATTATTATTACCACCACTGGTAAATGATGAATCTAAGTGATAGGTATTATTATTACCACCACTGGTGGATGATGAATCTGAGCCACAGAGAAACTTAGCCAAAGTCATGTGAAGTAGTAGAGCTGGGATTTAAACTCTGGCTATAGAATCCTTGTTCTTAACCACTCAGCTCTAGCGTATGTCAAAAATAAGATTGCATACTCTCTTTTTGTAGAGTGCTTTAAGATACTAGTACAGGGCTTCCCTGGGGGCGCGGTGGTTAAGAACCCGCCTGCCAATGCAGGAGACACGGGTTTGAGCCCTGGTCCAGGAAGATCCCACATGTCACGGAGCAACTAAGCCCGTGCGCCACAACTACTGAGCCTGCGCTCTAGAGCCCACAAGCCACAACTACTGAAGCCCGTGCATCTAGAGCCCATGCTCCGCAACAAGAGAAGCCACCACAATGAGAAGCCCGTGCACCACAACGAAGAGTAGCCCCTCACTTGCCGCAAGTAGAGAAAGCCCGCTTGCAGCAACGAAGACCCAATGCAGCCAAAAATAAATAAATAAGTAAATTAATTAATTTTTTTAAAAAGTCTTAAGATACTAGTACAAATTACATCTATAAAATATGGTGTGAGTTAATGGTCTGGAAAGCAGCAGTACAGTGTGGCACCTAAGAACACAAACTTTAGCATCAAGCAGACTAGGCTTTATGACCTTCTTCAGCCACGGCCTACCTGTGTGAACTTGGGCAACTTACTTACTCTCTTAGAGTTTTAATTTCCTTCTTTCAAAAAGAGAAAGCAATTATTATTTTGAGATGGGAATGTAAGCAGCTCAGTGTGGTAAGAAAAGCACTGAACCTGAATGTCAAAAGACTCAGATTATAGCCTGAACTACTATCAGCCATGTGAAATAGAGCAATCAATCCATCAATCAGCAAATATTTATTGAGTCTACGTCAGTATCTATTATAAGTACTTTGGGGATATAGCAGTAAAAAAGACACTGCTCCTCACTCTCTGAAAGCAATTTCATTCAAGTTTGTTCATTTTCCTTAATGATTGAACTAAGTCCCAAAAGGAGGTACTTTCTGGCATTAACATTCTAAGAACTTGAATAACAATACCATGGTGATTCTGTTTCTTTGCTAAGTACCATTAGCACACTCATACTTAACTCCTCCTTTTGATATATAAAGGGGATATATGCAGAAAGAAGAGACTGAACTTTGAGGCTTGTCTCATTGTGTTTATTACCTACAGCTGCCATAACCAGCTGTTGCCACACATTCTCTCCATGGGGCACACTTTTCTGGAATGTAGATTAATACATGATGACACTCTTGTGCCATTGTAAAGACAGCAGAATCAACATGATTTACAGAAACTTGATGGAAAGTGTGGTCTTCTCTCCCCCTGAGATGAGCTCAGTGTCAATTCCCAACAATTCAAGCAGAAATTGAAGAAACAATTTCTACATCTTGAAGGTGTTTCCACTCCTTAGTATTGCCATGAACTGGCAATACTATTGTGTGCTATGTGATTATTCATGGAGTGCAGTCTAGCAATCGTTAACAGCATCGACTTTGGGATCAGGATGACAAGCATATAGATAAATATAAATAGAGAGGGATATAAATCCTACCTCTAGCATGTACAAGTTGGGAAACTGATCTCAATTTCTTCATACATAAAGTGAAAATTTTCACTTATCTCCTAAACTTACCAAATGAGATAAGATATATAAAATGTTTAGTATAGCACTTTATTTAATTACTAGTACTTAATTAATGATTAATTACCCACTAACTTTATCATCATCCTTAGCTATTAAAAATAACCTACATGTATGTTAGAAGAAAAAAATGAACTTATTTTAGTACAAGGAAAACTAGTTTTGCAGCTATTTTACTCAACATCACATAGGAAACACCATTTTTTTGGGGAAAAAAAGACAACACTTTCTTCCAAATTCTTAATTAGGAAGATCAATATTCAGTACATACCATTAAGATATTTTGCAATCTTGTACTCAAACCACAACAAAATGGCAAACCAAATTACAAGTTTGTTACACACATAGAGTTTTAATATATCTTTCCATGCACTTACTAGTCAGATTATAACATAGGCATTTTCACAGGAGAAATACACATATAATTTCTAAGTAAAGCTCCAAGTTACCAGACAATTTTTCAGCCCTTTGTCAGCACTTAAATCCCTGATTTTCTAATCATAAGTTTAGGCATGATTTTAGTAGTACAGAGAACAAACAAGGCAAACAGTATACGAGAACTCCAGGATTCAATATTTAAGCAAATCATTAAGGAAATATTTCAAGTCACTAGTCATGCCCCATTCACCATAGGTCAATAGGAAAATAAATTAACTTACAGTGAACAAGAACTTCCTTGGATTCCATGAAAATGCTTAGAAAATTGTGGTGACCTTGTACTTCTAAACACAGATATCTGCTACTAGTTGGCAGAATCCCCAGCTCTGTCTCTTGCTCCCACCAGCTCACCAAACATATGACCACAGACGCTTCTTCCTAACAGCTGACTTTTAATCCTGTCTATAGGTTTAAATGAGATCTCTTCAAAAATATATAGCATGTAATACTGAAATCGCCAAGAAGAAAATTGTTTTTAAAAATCATCCCCTAGCTCTATCTCCCTACATGTTCCTCCAAAAAGAAGACTGGCTTAACTTGGGAACTGAACTATATAATTTGTTTCACATCTGTTGCTCTGTGGAGTATATTAAGGCTACCCAACACAGTTCTATTCTTTGAGCTGGAATATGTGCACTCTGCGATGTAATACAAATGTCAAAGCCATTTGGGTGTCACTGAGGATGAAACATTTAATGTTAAAAAGGCAACTAATGACATCAGGATATATTACTTCCAGGAAATAAATGAAGACTGTCTAATTAAGGCTCTTCTACAACACAAAAGCCTAGAGTCAGTGGATGGCAATGATATTATAGACATTCCAAAGATATCTCCTGGCTGCTGTTTTCCTCTGCAATATCATATAGGACATAAAAAAGAGTTTATCTTCACTAAACTCCCTAATATGATAAAAATTCATGGCCATAGTTTTTACTCACAGAAAATATTTTTAATTACAAAAAATCACTACCTCTTTTAATATGTCACAAAATATCAAGTTTTCTGCTTATTATCCTTATAACTTACAAATTATATTTGTGGCATAATTACATAAAAGAAGGTAAACATTATTTCCTATGACTATTTGTGTCATCAAAACATAAAAGTACTACATTTGACTTTTCATAAAATATTGTCCCTTGAGTTTTTACACACATGAGAAATCCTCATCTAAATATTACTAACAGCTAACATTCACTCAACACAAATTTAATGAGGCAACCAAGTGCCAGGCACTGTGCTAGATTCGAGAGATATAAAAAAGATAGACACACCTTTTTGTGAAAAGGTTACCATATATATAGTGGTTCTTCCAGTGATATACTACAGTGTTAAACTGCATTCAAATTCTCCCTCAGTTTTTGATTTCCATAAATCCCTGCAACCAAGTGAATTCCATACTGGTTTTTTCCATGAAAGTAAATTCTCGTCAACTATACTGAATACAGGGATATTTAAAAGTGACTATGGAAAAGAGAGGTACAGAGAAACATTATGACTAGTTAACTATACATCAAATTGGATTTGCACATTGAAAGCCAGCTAATTTCTACAAAAGCTACTGAGGATAACCCTAGTAATGACTCAAATTACAGGAGTCCAGAATTGTTACTAAACCGATCTAAACTTGTAAATCCTCAGATCTCTTAGCAGAATCAGAGAAGATTCACAAACTCAGAATTGAAGAGAGCATAGCCATCCACATAGAGGAGGCAGTAATTGCTGCTATGTACAGATGTGAGCCAAGTGTTGTAATTGTTAGATCTTTTATTGTTGTTTTTTTTTCAAGAGAAGCCAGAAATTTAGATTTTTGTGTGAAGTCTCCTAATTTTTACATGTCAGCTCAATTATTTTTAAAAAGGTGGACTCAAAAAAAAAAATCAATCTGTAAAATAGACCCAACCCCTTCAACATAACTAAAAAGTATCACTGGAAAACTCACAGCTAACATCATACTTAACGAAAGATTTCTCTCTAAGATGAGGACTAATACAAGAATGTCCACTCTCTCTACTTCTATTCAAAATTATGTTAGAGGTTCTAACCAGGGCAATTAGGCCAGAAAAAGAAATAAAAACAATCCAGATTGAAAGGTGGGAAGTAAAATTATCTCTAGTCACAGGTGACTTGATCCTGTACACAGAAAATCCTAAGGAATTCAAACACAATAAAACTATAAGAACTAGTGAACAAGTTAAACAAGGTTGCAGGATGCAAGCCCAATATATAAAAAATCAATTGCATTTCTTTTTTTTTTTTTTCGGTACGCGGGCCCCTCACTGTTGTGGCCTCTCCCGTTGCGGAGCACAGGCTCCGGACGCGCAAGCTCAGCGGCCATGGCTCACGGGCCCAGCCGCTCCGTGGCACGTGGGATCTTCCCAGACCGGGACATGAACCCGTGTCCCCTGCATCGGCAGGCAGACTCTCAACCACTGTGCCACCAGGGAAGCCCCAATTGCATTTCTATCACATGAAAATAATTTTTTTAAATTCTATTTGTAAAGAATTTTTTAAATACTTAGGAATAAATTTAACAAAAGCAGTGCAAGGCATGTACACTAAAAACTACAAAAAAACACTGTTGAAAGAAATTAAATGTAAAGACAACCCATATTCATGGACTGGAAGACTTAATATTGTTAAAATGGCAATACTCCCCAAACTGATTTTCAGATTCAATATGACCCTTATACAAATCCCAGATTTTTGTGGGGTTTTTTTTTTGCAGAAATTGACAAGCCAATCCTAAAATTCAAACAGAAATGCAAGTGACCCAGAGTAAGCAAAAGAATCTTGAAAAAGACTAAAAACATTGGATAATTTAAGCTTCTTGATTTCAAAATTTACTACAATAATCAAGACAGTGTGGTACTGGCATAAAGATAGGATATAGCTGAATTGAGTAGAACTGAGAGTCCAGCAATAAACTCTTATATTTATAGTCAATTGATTTTCAACACTGGTGCCAAGACAATTCAATGGGGAGAAGAATAGCCTTTTCAGCAAATGGCTTTGAGAAAACTAAATATCCACACACGAATGAATTTGGACCCCTACCTCATACCACATGTAAAAATTAACTCAAAATGGATCAAAGACCTATATGTAAGAGCCAAAACTATAAAACTCTTAGAAGAAGACATAAGTGTAAACCTTCACAACCTTGGGTTAGGCAATGATTTCTTAGATATGACATCAAAAGCACAAGCAACCAAAGGAAAAAAAAATAGACTTCATCAAAATTTGTGTTTCAAATGAAAGGATCAATAAAATCAAAATGCAACCCATAGATGGAAGAAAATATTTACAAATAATGTATCTGATAAGGGGGCATTATCAAGAATAAAGAACTATTACAAGTCAACAACAGAAGGACAAACAACCCAATTTTAAAATGGGCAAATATTTGGGGGCTTCCCTGGTGGCGCAGTGGTTGGGAGTCTGCCTGCCGATGCAGGGGACGCGGGTTCGTGCCTTGGTCTGGGAGGATCCCACATGCCGCGGGGCGGCTGGGCCCGTGGGCTGTGGCCGCTGAGCCTTCACGTCCGGAGCCTGTGCTCCGCAACGGGAGAGGCCACGGCAGTGAGAGGCCCGCATACCGCAAAAAAAAAAAAGGTGGGGGGGAATATTTGAACAGACATTTCTCCAAAGAAGGCATACAAATGGCCAGCAAGTACATGAAAAGATGCTTAACATCATTAGTACTGAATAATTATGTAAATGCTAATCAAATGACAGTAAGATACATTTCACACCAAAAAATTGTGGCTACTATAAAAGATGAACAATAACAAGTATTGGTTAGGATGTGGAGAAATTGGAAAAACATTGTTGCTGGTGCAGCCACTTTGGAAAAATTTGGCAGTTCCTCAAAGAGTTAAACAGACTCACCAGGAATTATACTACTAGGTACACATTTCAAGAGAAGTGAAAACATACCTCCACACAAAAAATCTGTTCACAAGTTATTATTCATAATAGTCATAATTTGCAAACAACCCAAATGTTCATCAATGGATAAAAAATATGTAGTATATCCATCCATGAAATATTATTTTGCAATAAAAAGGAATAAAATACTAATGCATGCTACAATGTGGATGAACCTTGAAAACATTATGCTAATTGAAAGAAACCAGTCACAAAAGACCACTTATTATATGATTCCATTTATCTAAAATAGGCAAATCTACAGAAAATGATTAGTAGTTGCCAAGGTGCTGGAGAGAGGGGTATGAGGATTTCTTTGGGGGATGATGAAAATGTTCTGGAATTAGATAGTGATGATGGCTCCTACTAATATTTAAAAGGATTATTTGAAAATTTTTTAAAAAAGGTTTTTTACAAAAGTTAGAATGCAGCAAATAGTGTTCAATTTTCTAAAATCAACCAGCATACATATCCTATTTCAGTAATTAAAATAAAATTTAGTACTTAAAAAATTTTAGTAATAACAATGTTTTAGAAAAAGAATAGTTCAAGACTATAACCAGCTCCCTTCTGCCTACTGAATAAAGCCCTGTTTCCTTTTATCCACAACCTAAAGCTAACTGATCTTTCCAATCTTACAGCTTATAAATTCCTTATGAGATCCCCACACTTCAGCCAAGTTAGACTCACTCTTTGCCTTGAAACCCCTCATGCTTTCTTAAATATGCTTCTATTTGGAATACCCTTCCTCCATATCTGAATTCTACCGAAACTTTGGTGTTTAAAATGCCACCTCCTTTATGAAGCTTTTACTGGTTCTCCCCCATCAATCAGGGTCAGGCTGAAGTAAACCTTCTCTTAGAACTTTTATCTCTCTGAAGATACTTCTTATTAATGGCTCTCACAGTGATATGTGCACTTGGCTTTTTTTCCCTTTCTAAACAGTGAGTCCCATAATTATGATATGTATGAAGTTCCAACATGGTACCAATTACATCAGCTCTAATGCTCACAACAACCCTAAAAGATAGGTACTATTATCCCTCTTTTAAAGATGAAGAAACTGAGGTTTGGAGAGGGTAAATCACTGGTTCAAGGACTACCAGTAAGGGGAAGGTCTGAGATTTGACACTAGTCCGTCTTTGGTGGCATCTCTGTTTCCCACAAAGTGGTTAATACAGGGCATTGCATATAATAGGTCTTCAAAGATGACTCATTAAACGATTAGTTGGAACTAACATCAAAAATATTAGTCATTCATCTTGAGCATAGGCTTTAGATTCAGACTTGCCTTGGTTCAAATTTCAGCTCCTCATTTATAAATCAAACTGAGGTAAATTATTGAATCTTAATCCCTATTTCCTCATTTGTAACATGAAGATTATAATATTTAGGTAACTGGATTATTGTGAGAATTAAATGAGGCCAGAAATGTTAAATTCTTAGCATATAGCAGGAGCTCAATAAATGTAGGTTTTCTTCCTTTTCATACTCTTTTCCCCATGCCCACCCCCTATTTACAGTGGCTTAATGAGATAAAGCTGTTCTTTAAGAGCAACACATTGGTTGTAGTTCTACAACTCTTTAGCTTTCTGACAATCATAAATAACTTACTGACCAAGTTTGAATTTCAAGTTTTGCATCTGTAAAAATGGGGACAATGAAACTGTCTTACACAGGAATTGTGAGAAATAAATGAATTAATCTGACTCTCAAACAATATTTTAGCAGCAAAACCTAATAGGGTTATTTTTTGGAAGCCCAAGATGTGCTTGAATTGGGGATAAGGGATGAGATCTGTATCCCAGGCTGAAGCACATCATCGTGCACCACATCATTTCTTCACTGGTCAGTGGAAGGTACAGCTGAAAGGGTTTCATACAAATGGGGTGGGGAGTTATTTCCTCTTAAATTTTATAGAGCTCTGTATAAGGATGAATAAATAGAAAAGAATTATAATGAAAAACAACAGTTTTTTTTGTTTTTTGTTTTTTTACAGAGCAAACCTGTAGGTAGGGAACTTCCAATCTAATGATGAACATCAGAAATCCAAAATTAATCTGGATCTCTCACACAAGATCCAACCAAGATAAAAACAAATAATAATACTTTAGCCTGTTCACATCAGTACATTCTTCTTGCCTTCATTCCTAAAATCCCACTTACACAAGCTGTGCTGAGACTGTGCAAGTGGTGGTGGTTTTAAAAAGCTATTCCCACTACCACCATCACTGAGGCCGGAAAGGATTTTTGAAAGAGACCAGAAGGAAAGGAGAGCCATGGAAACAACAGGTGCTCTGAACAGCTGGGGAGAGAGAACTGAACTCCTCCTCAGGATGATCCTAAGAACTAGCAAAATTTCAAATCCCTGTTGAGGAAGAGACACAAGTAACTCACCTCCAAGATAACAGTTCCTATTTATTCTACTCCACAGTCCCTGAAAAGTGACATGTGCACCACTGTTTAGTACTAATAGGCTATGAGATGCCAGAGTTCACCCCCAAGGAATAATAGTCCTTTAAATGAGAATCCTTTCATATATATTTTCTTTGAGAAATAAACAGAAATTTTGTCAATTATTGACAATTTCTCTTTTTAAATCCTGTGATACACAGACCTCGATGTGTCTTAGAAGCAATATGAAATTGTGAAAGAACCACAAGCTTTGGAATCTGAAAACTCTGCTCTACCACTTCCTAGTTATTTGATTTCAGGCTTGTAATAATAATGCTTAGTACCACCTGTTATTCTAACTACTTTAATATGTTAACTTGTTTAACCCTCCTAATAACTCTATGTGTAGGTATTATTATTGATTCCACTTTAAAAATGAGAAAACTGAAGTTTAGAGAGATGAAGTAGCCTGATCAAACCCCACAACTAATCACTGACAGAACTAAGATTTGAATGCAGGTACTTTTATCTCATTGACTTCTAATGTGCTTTTTCTGATATTTTTTTCTTCATTGATCTTTCTTCAACTGTAAAATAGAATAAATTCATAGGGACATTGTGAAGATTAAATAACATAATATACATGAAGCACAGATCCTGGCACATAGTAGATACATGATAAATAATAAATATAGATTATGATGACTCAACACAGATCATGCTGTAGGATCTAAAATTAAAGCAGCCCCATTATCTCTCCCATATATATTCCTCTCTATAAATAGATAGATAGATAGATAGATAGATAGATAGATAGATAGATAGATAGATAGATACACATGGAGAGGGAGAGAGAGAGATCAATCTCCTGTCAGTATCTGGAAAATATATAATTTCATGATACTTAGAGAACAATATAAAGAATTAAGAAGAATTCTAGTATCAATTACTCTGCAGTCTGTGTATATGACTGAACATTAACAAATATTACAACCACCTTATGTTTTAACTTTTCTGAGTTACAAGTCATAAAATCAGAGAGACATAGAATACTTAAGGATCATTTACTTCAAATTACAAGCCATAGTAGAAATATATTCTACAGCATCCCTGGCCTATAATTTTCAAAATTCTATTTTTGTGCTTCTTCATCTTCTTCATCATGTGCATCTTCTTCATCATGATATTCATCCCATTGTTACATACTCTTCGTTTTCAGAAAGTAATATTCTCTATTGAAATAAAGGAAACTTACTTTTATCTTAAAAATTTTTAATAATTAAAATAAACTAAAGTGGCCCCTCCAGACCACTGTTCTAGTTTGAAATATAGATGTTGGGGAAGTTTTAGACTCAGCCCCCATTTAAAAGTCTCCCTAATGCCTTGGTTCCCACTTAGTTCACTCTCCTGCACGATGTGTATACATGTCTTTTTTTCATCATTAAATTATTATATCATTTAAAAGGAGTGAGCTTGTCTTTTTATTTGCCTTTGTAAGTGTCACAGTGTCTAATATGGTGACTAGTACAAAAAAGATGTTTAATATTTATGAACGAGGGCTTCCCTGGTGGCGCAGTGGTTGAGAGTCCGCCTGCCGATGCAGAGGACACGGGTTCGTGCCCCGGTCCGGGAAGATTCCACATGCCGCGGAGCGGCTGTGCCCGTGAGCCATGGGCTGAGCCTGAGCATCCGGAGCCTGTGGCTGCTGAGCCTGCGCGTCCGGAGCCTGTGCTCCGCAACGGGAGAGGCCACAACAGTGAGAGGCCCGCGTACCGAAAAAAAAAAAAAAAAAAAAAAAAAAAACTTTATGAACGAGAAGGAGGGAAAGGAGGGAGGAACTGTAATGGGAGGAAAGGAAAGAGACAGAAAGGGCAAGAAAGAAAACAGAAAGGCAAACTAACCAAAAAACCAACAGTAAGGATGAAGTCTTCTGTTTTAATGAAATATATTTTATCTTTGTGAAGAACCTTCCACTGCACATCAACTATTGCAAAGTTTACTTCATAATTTCTTTCATAACATTTTATTAATTGCCTTAGTTCCAAGAAGTTGTTCCAGTAAGAAAATATAAGATGGCATTTAGCCCATTTTACCTCAGAATTAACCAGCCTGAAAACCAAGCAACACTTTGGACTAGGAGAAGTTCTCAATTTCTCTGAAAAATCAGTAAATGTTAGGTTTAGTTTTCCCATTTAAATACAAGTACTACTAGTGAGCTCCCAATTTAATTGCAATCAATGTATAACATTCTCAAAAATAAATCTTAGGAAGGACCACTTTATGAATTCAAGCTTTGTCAGCTGCCAGTAACCATTCTAAGTCTGGCAGCTGTGGATGTGAGCAATGCAACTTATGCAGCTGTCAGGAAGCCAAGTATTTTGTTTATGACCTCGATAGTGAATCATGAATATTGGCTAATTTCTGACCACCATGTGCAAAAGGGCATCCTCTTACTTTCCGTCAAGCCAGTAATGTTGGAAGGGGGCCATATTATGCTGAGTTCAATAAATGTAGAACAATGGGTATAAAATCTAATAATCTTTAGAAAATGGAAATTCTAGAAAAAATGTATAAAATGAGCACAAGACAGGTTGTTTGCTCTGCCTTCTATCTTTTGCTTAAAAGTTCAGAAAACTGTAAGATTTGTGTACTTGAAGCTAGTTTAAAAACAAATGAAAGAAGTAGATTAAAAAGCATTAGTCCATCTAAAATTTTTTTACAAACTACTGAGCATAGCAATAGCCAATTTCAGATGAAAAGTGTAAAGCTTAGGGAGCTAAAGCAACACACAGCAGGTGAGTGACAGCAAAAGACAACACTGATGTCTGTGCAACCTGCAGCAGATGTCAGGCCCTGACCCTGCCAAGACACACTGAAATGTGTGAGCATATCTGGCTTAGCACTAAAGAAGGTTAAAATAATTGTTAACTTCTCAAAAAGGTGAGAAAATGCAACTAATCATTCAGTCACTGTTTTAGTAATTCAACAGACATTTATTGAGAAGTAAATCACTGAGTAAGGTCCAGGAATTCAAGAATAGATTAAGACAAAGTTCTGTATTCTCAATAATCTAGTGTGAGGCAGATATATAAACATAAATGGAGAAAATGTTAATAAAGAACAAAGTGCTAGAATATTCAGGAAAGGCTTCACAAAAGAGGCAATATTTAAGTTGTGAAGAAAAAGCTGAGAAGGGCATAACAGGCAAATGGGAGGGCAAAGATATAGACACAGGGCGTAAAAGAACCAGGTTCGGGGAAAAAGTGAAGTTGAATGTGACTAGAGTCTAGAGTTTGTGTTGGTGGTATATGGGAAATGCAATTGGAGAAGTAGGTTAATATCAGATTGTGAAAGGAGAGAGTGAAAACCTACAAAGCTCTTTCAGCAGGATAATGGCTTGAGCCTATTGGTTTGTGGGGAGGATGCCTCAGGCAGACAGGTGGAAGACAGACTGCAGTGGGAAGAAGCGGGTAGCAAAAGAACCAAACGTGATAAGCCATTGCAATACACTGGGCAAAAGAAGAGAGAGGCCTGAAACAAGACATTGGCATGAAGATAGTCAGGGGTCAATGTAAGAGCTATTTCTAAGGTAGAAATAATAACAGGATCTGATGAGTTATGGGATATGGTGGGTGAGGGGGGAGAAGCACCGTATAAGGCTCCAAGCCTCTAACTTGCACATTTTAAGCTTGAAGTACTAATAGATGCCTACAGACCTGTAGAAAAGAAACTGAAGTGCAGCTTGAACTGTTTTACAAAAAAGGAAGCTCTGGAGACCCTAACTTACTCTGGATTAGAGGTAAGGGTAGGATCCAGGTAAAGATACCTAGAAGATAGAAATACAAGTTTGACCTCAGGTAAAAGGTCAGTATTAGAGATAAATATATGGGAGTTGTTGGCGTACATAGGCATAAAATAAGAGAAAGTAAGATGACTCAAGGAGAGTACACAGAGGTGAATTTAGAAGATGAAAGGTGTAGGCCCTAGAAACACTACCACTGAATGGATTAAAAGAACTGTAGCCATCAAAGGAGACTGAAAAGGAATCAGAATTTATTTATTCCATATTTTCCAACTATTCCAATTATTCCATTATCATTGATCACTTATTATGGACTGATCATTGTGCCAGAGAGTAGGGATATAAAGATTAATATGATAGAGTTTCTGCACAAGGATTGCTGTCTAATGGGGTTCACAGACAAATAGAGAGATACTTGCAAAACTGCTGCACAGGTTCTACAATAGAGGAATCCACAGGGTGTGAGGAGAGCACAGGATGGCTCCTACTTAAAGGAGAACTAAGAAAAGTTATATCAATGAAACCAAGAGAAAAGAGGTTCTCAAAAAAAAGGAGAGCATTAGTCCTGGCAAATGTGATCTCACATAGACATTATTAAAATTTGAAAGTTGGTATTTAGAGCCTATATCAAGTTGCTCTTTCCAATAAAATATACTAACTCTTAACCCTCAAAATATTTTCAGTGGTCACTTTAAACATTCTATCTGAGAGTAGGCATGTCTAAGAGGCTGTAAAAAGGAAAACAATTCTTATTATTGTATATAGGTTCTATATCCAAATTAACCATCTTGAGAATATAAAGAGATCCTCTAACAGTCAGAGGATTGTAAAAAATCCTTTGAAATTCCATAGGAATTATATATTTTTCTCCTAGATGGAAAAGAGTACTGGGAGAGGGAAAACAATGAGTAATATAATGCTCTTTTTTTTAAATTGCTGAATGACATTCCATTTATTCCGCCACTGAGATTCCCTGAGTATCCAGAAAGACAGGTAGCATATTTTGGCACTCTTAAGCATCATGTGCTTTGTACCAGATCTGCCACTTGCATGCTGGATTTTAGTTTTTCCTTTTCTAAAATGGGTGATATGAATAGAATGTCCTAACATTCTAGGGCTAAATGAGTTTAACTCATATAAAGAAGAGACAGTCTCTAAGGAATAAGCGACTAATAAACAAAAAAGTACAGCATGGCCAAGAAGTCCCTATGCCTAAGACTTTGTCCTCTGTGAATTATCTGTTTAATAACAATTCTACCTAATAACACTTAGAGACCTAAAAGCAACCAAACAACATGAGAGAAGATGAAAGTTTACATGGAGAATGGAGAGAGCATGCAGATCACTTCTAGTCAGCACATACATGTATTCTGTGTGTATATTTAAAAACAATTAATATTCACTGAATTCTTACCATCTGCCAGATACTATGCTAAGTATTTCATAAGTACTATGTTACTAATCTCCATAACAACTCAATAAATTAGGAATTATTATTATTACTCTCATTTTACAGATAAAGAAACTGAGACTCAGAGAGATTAAGTAACTTGTTCAAGGTTACAGAGCTAATCACTGACAGTAATGGGTTCAAATACAATTAATATGAATCCACAGCCCATACCCTTCACCAATCCACAATACTAAACCTATACATTAGGGTAACTGTAAAGAGGAATGAAAAGAAAATACTGAGTCCAGAATCGTACCAACAGATTAAAAATTATGTAAGTGGATCAGAGAAAGAACGTCTCAAAAAGGAGCTGGATCTGAAGGTGTGATTTAAAGTTAGATTATCAAAATGTACTACCACAGTATCAATGTAACTGATCCAAATGTGTTTCATTTTCATGAAAAAAAACCCTAAATTGAATATATTCATTTTAAGTCAACAGTTATCATCTACTCACCACAGTAAATTGTACTTCATAGGTCATAGGCAGTGCTGAGTTTCCACACAATTTATTCTTCAATTATAGAGTTACACAATGCATATAGAGAGGATAGACTGATGAGTGCCAAACCTCAGGTTCTGAATGGAAAACTTATTCATGAGACCATTAGACAATTACATCCAAATATCTGTGACAGGGTATGAGAAACCAGACTGAAGTGTAATACATCCTCTCTGATGGAGACAGCAGGAGGAAAAAGAAGGAAAAAAAAACTGAGGTGTCTGTATAAGTTGAGATAAACATCACTAAGAAAAGAGTCAAGCTGCATGAGAGAATCTAAGAGTCAGCATTCAAGGGAAGTGGAAGAAAGTGTCAAAGGAAATTCTAAAAACCCAAAACAAATTAGAATACTGAAATCACACTCAATAGCATTGGACAACCTATCAAAACTGAATTGTCTTAAGTCCAAGCAGCTGCTGTGATGTGCCATCATGTCACTGAGACAGAAAACCCAATTACAGCTTTAATGACTAAACCATAAAGACACTACAACTGGTGAAGGCCAGCAAAAAATGTTGAGATTCAAAAAAACTATTGGTAGGGAATTTCTACTCTTCCGGCATTCAATAATAACACTAATCAGCATTAATCTTATTCACTCATTATTCAACAAATATTTATTGAGGCCACTGTTTGGGGCACCAGAAACACAGTAAAGGAAATAATAATGTTCTTGTAAGAGTTTATATTCTGGTCCAGTAAACAAGTTTTTAAAATGAAATATATAGTATATCAGATGATGCTAAGTGCTATGAAGAAAAATAAGCAAGGAAGGGAAAATGAGGAACATGGGAGACAGTTTAAATAGGATTAAGAGGGAAGGCCTCACTGAGCAGGTAACATTTAAGTGGAAACCTAAAGGCGATAGGGGGATGAGCCATGCAGATATAGGGTAAGAACACAGATCGGCCAGTGCAAAGGCCCTGAGGCAAGAGTATTCTTAGCAGTTTATCAGAAAAGCCAAGAAGCTAGTATGCTTAGAGCAAAGTGAGAGAGAGAAAAATCATGGGAAATGAGGTAGAGAGGCCAAATCACGTATGATCTTATAGCCATTGAGTGAACTCTGGATTTTACTATAAGTGAACTGGAAAACCTTCACAAATTTCTTAGCAGAGAAGTAACATAATCTAACCTACGATGCTCAAAGGTGGTAGAACCAAGAGTAGAAGAGGACTAGTTAGGAGGCTGTTCTTATGAGTATATTCCCAAATGCATCAGAAGTAGTTAAAACTCAGGCTATGAAGACAAACCTGTGGTTTCAAATCCTGGCTCAACTATATACCCAAGCCTAGAATTCTTCCTATATAAAATAAGAATCCAAATGGATATACTAAACAACTACTGTGTCAGACCCTACCCTTTCACGTATAACTTGAGCTACCCTCAGAAGCAGACCAGGAGAAAAGAATAGGAAGGCAATTTATTTATTAAGGGAGTGGGAAAGTGACACAGGCAAGGAAAGACACCCTGTAAAAAGTACGTTGCCAAACCAGCTAGTACAATGAACAACTGGAGCTTAATCATACAGGGAAACAGACTAGAACACAGAATTGTTCCACCCAAGGAGCAAGGGGGATGGAATAAATATTTATACTTCAAGTTGGGTCAGTTCATGGTTTAAAGGCTGCTCCTAGGAGGTGTTAATTTCCAGGCACTTCCAGCCTGTCCCTGTCTTTCATGAGCAGAATAGCCATCTGTGGTTCCTGAAAAAGCCCTCAGGTACAACGGCACACAAAAATAGAGGCGCACACTGGCAGTTGAAAGTCTTCTGGAGCTCAGTGAAAAGAGTCTGAACTGAGCAATACAGGTGGGGTACTGACAGTAACTGCTTCGTATCCATAAGAGGAAAAAAAAAACCTGACAGTATATACCACAGAATGTTAATATTGATTATTTCTGAGTGGTAAAAATTATTTGCACTTGTTATCTTCTTTTTTGTGCACCCCTCATCATTAAGATTCTGCAACAAATATGTTATTACTTATAATGATGTCTGATATATAAAGTCTAATATTTATAGAAATCTCTAATAGCATGCTGTTTTCTTAATGAGTTCTTATAATAATTTGGTGAAGAGTAGGGATTATTATTTCCATTTTACAAAAAAAAAATTGAGCCTCTGGGAAATTGAATGGCTTGCTCAAAGTTGCACCACTAGTTATTGGTTAAGAGGCTTTGGACTGTAGACGTCCTATTTCCATGACTTTTTCCTATTACGAACTGACCATCTTGAATGTAGTTATCACTTAAATCAAACTCTTTATCTTACATATGAGAAAACTAGGACATAAAGTAATTAGCTCAAAACTACCCAGTCACATAAAAGAGACTCCAGGCCTTTGGAGTCCTTGTTTACACAGAATTTAGTTCATATATAGTACAAAGCTTAAGCACACGAAATCTACACCTACACTACTTGGACTTAAAGGCTTCCAAGGTCCACTTTAGCTGTGTGACTTTGGGCAGTTTCCCCTCACAAAAATGGGGACTATGAGAACATCAAAATTAGTATAATTGTGAGCACTAAAATAATTAATATCTGAAAAATCTGGTTAGGAAAAAGTGTCATATAAGTGTTTGTTATTATTATCAGTATGAATTTTACATTGAAGAGAGAAAAAATAAATGGAATAGAGAAAAGAGACTGCATAGAAGGAGTGAGATGGATCTTAGAAGGAAAGTGTTATAACAATTTTAGTATAGGCCTGTTTATATGCTAAAGAATCTTGAAAGTGCTTTCTACAGTTCTGATTAAGCTTATCAAGAATAATGCCAGCAGGAGGCGGTATATATTTGGGGAGAAAAATATAGGTTGCTGGGTTTGAACTCTGGTTCTGCCACAGTTATCTGATCTTCAGCAAATTCTTTGAACTCTCTATGCCAAGGTTTCCCATACAAAATGGGAACAACAAAGGTACCTAAAAACTCTTAGAACAGTGCCTACAACATAGGAAGTAATCAATAAATGTTGCTCACTGTTATTACTGGATGTATGGAACTGCTCAGTTAAATGCATATTAAATTGGAGAAGAGACTGTGATGGATAGGATTTCATCTTGGGACCAAAAGGTACAATCTGATCCTAGGTAGCAATGTTTATGTGGATGGATGTGGGTTTGGGTATATGGTATGGGGTTAGCACTTTGTAGTCGCAATGGCATTGATACATATATACTCAAATAAATGACTACTGCTATACTGACTGACATATTAGACATGAATAAAAAGTTGGCAAGGGACTTCCCTGGCAGTCCAGTGGTTAGTACTCTGTGCTTTCACTGCTGAGGGCGCAGGTTCGATCCCTGGTCAGGGAACTAAGATCGTGCAAGCCACGTGGCACGGCCAAAAAGAACCACAGAAGTTGGCAAGTCAATGAAAATAATGAAGAGGAAACTATATATGAAAAGGAATGAGGTAGAAGAGGCATTTTCTCCCAACAGGAGGATTAGCCCCTCATTTTTTATATTAGTGATACACTGCATTTCACCTTCTTCAAAGTAACAGACCTGCCTTCAGCAAAATAAACCAGATGCAATCCTCAGGAAATGGAATATTAGTAAATATAGATTAAATACAAATCAGGGACTCATAAGGCACTTCTGAGTAAACTAGAGAAAGGTACCCTTTCCTCAAAAAAATTTACTTTCATCTGTTGGGAAATTGTCATATTACAATGATTTTCTTATAACTAGATACTTTACCACCATCTGTTAGAAAACTACAATAAGTATACCTGTTTAAAATCTGTGTAATATGAATGGTGTCCCCTAGGATTGTGTAGTGCAAACATGTACAACTGTACATGAAATGCTCTGCTTTATGTGTATTTAATGAGTGAAGTATGTCATAAAAATGCACTGTGATAAACACTAAAAATGTAGATGTTTAAGAAAATATAGTCTCAGCCCTCAAGAACCTCGCAATCAAATAAACAAACAGTTATACTATGGCGTAGTAAGTGCTGTGTTAGGGATTGATACAAGGTGTTAATGAAGACACAAGGGAGGGATTCCTAACCCTTCCTGAAGGAGTCTGTGTCAACAGATTTGCCCACACTTTAATGGCAATGATTATAAAAACTAAAACAGCAAGCCCCAGTCGTTTGGAGCAGGTTGATGCTTATCACTGTCACTCTTTGCTTCAGCTGAGGGATGCTTTAAACTGAAGAAAACAAACCAAAGCAGGTTTGCTTCCTGAGGCAAACTCTCCTTTTAGTTAGTGGACCTCCTAGGAAGGCAGATATCATTTACCCCACTGGAAAGAGAGAACGGAAAAAGGAAAGCGGAAGAGAAATGAAAGGAAGAGAGTGAAAGGAAGAGAGTTGATAGAACACTCTTCAGAGCAGAAAACAGAAAAGTAGAAGTAGAGAGAATTAGTACAAAGGGGGATGAACAGTGGGAAAGAAGAGAAAGAAGTAACATAAGCAATATAATACAGTACATGGAATATGCAACTACAGAAATTTTAAAGTAAAGGAAACAAAAGGGAGAAATAAAAACATAAAGTATAAAATGAGAAAGGAAAGAGAAAGCTTGGAAATGAAGACGGGAAAAGTGGCATTTAGATGGACTTCAAGACACTCGTAAGAGTAGTCTATGAGGCTCTTGCAACACAGAAGACTGGAGACTTTCTTTTGTCCAGGTCTTTATGGAAGGAGAGATTATACTTCTGTGTATAAACATGAAGAAAGAAAAACAAACAGTATGTCCATTTGTACACCTGCAGTTTATGTAAATCATGTATTCATTCACTAATAAATTATTTATTCATCATCTACTAGGTACAAAACAATGAAGAGTACAAAGATATTTAAAACAGTCCAGGCTGGAACATCTTGCTCCAGAAGAGCTCAAATAATGATAATGACATATCTAAATGACATAAGAGACAATTTGGAGGGCTCCCAGTGGCCAATCTGGGACCAACTGAACATGAAAATAAATAATGTTAGTAACTGATTACAAACCATGGAATAAAATAAGAACTATAACTGAATACACAAATAACTTGGGGAAAAGTGAATGTTGATTCATACAGTAGAAAGCCAACTAGCAAATGTAGAAGGATTTATGGAATCAGAAAATCACCATTTCAATCATGTAGTAATAATTGTTCCAGGCAGAAATTACCAAAGGATGCTAAAACTAATAGGTGAAAGTTTGACCAGAAATAGGATACTAACATAGTCTCAAAGTATCTCCTCACAAAATACTTATTAGTGACAAAAGGAAAAATAGTAACCTACAAAAACCTGACACCATTTTAACCAAGTGATCAATGTTAACATTGCCAGTGATGGTAAAAATTGATACCATGTACCTCCTGATATGATCCACTGAGAAGGATACATTATTTTTGTTGTATTCCTGCCCAAAATGCACAACCTAAATCTAATCATTAGGAACGATCAGAAAAAACAAAACTGAAAAAAATTCTACAAAATAAATGGCCTGTACTCTTCACAAAATGTCAAGGTAATAAAAAACAAAGAACCATTACAGATTAAAGGAAAATGGAGAGACTTGACAACTAAATGCAATATGTGATCCTGGGTTGTATTCTAAACAATATTTTCTTTTCTTTTGACATAAAGAACATTAGTGAAATGACTGCCAAAATTTGAATAAGATGTATGATTTAGATAATATTACTATATTAATTTTAACTTCCTAATTTTGATACTTGCACTGTGAATATGTAAGAAAATGGCCTTGTTTTTAGGAAACACACACTGAAGAATTTAGAGATAAAGAAGCATTATGTCTGCAACTACAATCAGAAAAAAATGACAATATACAAATATAGAATGATGAAGTAAACATGATAAAATGTTAAGATGTGGGAAATACAAGTAAAGATATACAAGAAATCCATGTACTGTTTTTGTAACTTTTCTGTAAGTGTAAAATTATTTCAAAATAAAAAGTTAAAAATAAAATAATTAGAAAAAAACTAAAAATATCATAGTTTCTTCCCTAAAACACTTTATGGTTTACTAGAAAAGACATACATAGCATGTGATGCCCTTATCAAAAACTGTCAATGTTGGGCTAACCTGTTGGCACAGTGGTTGAGAGTCCGCCTGCCGATGCAGGGGATGTGGGTTTGTGTCCCGGTCTGGGAAGATCCCACATACCACGGAGCAGCTAGGCCCGTGAGCCATGGCCGCTGAGGCTGCGCGTCTGGAGCCTGTGCTCCGCAACGGTAGAGGCCACAACAGTGAGAAGCCCGTGTACCGCAAAAAAAAAAAAAAAAAACTATCAATGTCAACCACCCTCTCTGTAGAATGGTCTTAATCTACTCTGATATTCAAGTCCTCAATCTGATCCCATTCTAGGCTTCCAACCATATTTACCCAAGCTCTCTTTCTTTATCACTATATTCTAGTCAAACTGAAGCTTGTGCATGATATTTTTTCTCTTTACTTTTTTTTTTGAAAGACCAATATGGTTTTTTTTAAACATCTTTATTGGAGTATAATTGCTTTACACTGTTGTGCTAGTTTCCGCTGTACAACAAAGTGAATCAGCTACATGTATACATATATCCCCATATCCGCTCCATCTTGCATCTCCCTCCCAACCTCCCTATCCCATCCCTCTAGGTGGTCACAAATCACCAAGCTGATCTCCCTGTGCTATACAGCTGCTTCCCACTAGCTAGCTATTTTACATTTGGCAGTGTACATATGTCAATGCTACTCCACCACTTCGACCCAGCTTACCCTTCCCCCTTCCAGTGTCCTCCAGTCCATTCTCTATGTTTGTGTCATTCCTGTCCTGCCTCTGGGTTCATCAGAACCATATTTTTTTAGATTCCATATACATGAGTTAGCAACGGCATTTTTCTCTTTCTGACTTAATTCACTCTGTATGACAGACTATAGGTCCATCCAACTCACTACAAATAACTCAGTTTCATTTCTTTTCATGGCTGAGTAATATTCCATTGTATATATGTGCCACATCTTCTTTATCTATTCATCTGTCAGTGGACACATAAGTTGCTTCCATATCCTGGCTATTGTAATCAGTGCTGCAATGAACACTGTGGTACATGACATGACTCTTTTTGAATTATGGTTTTTCTCAGGGTATATGCCCAGTAGTGGGATCGCTGGGTCATATGATAGTTCTATTTTTAGATTTTTAAGGAACTGTTCTCCATAGTGGCTGTATCAATTTACATTCCCACCAACAGTACAAGAGGGTTCCCTTTTCTCCACACCCTTTCCAGCATTTATTGTTTGTAGATTTTTTGAAGATGGCCATTCTGACAGGTGTGAGGTGACACCTCATTGTAGTTTTGATTTGCATTTCTCTAATGATTAGTGATGTTGAGAATCCTTTCATGTGTTTGCTGGCAATCTGCATGTCTTTTTTGGAGAAATGTCTATTTAGGTCTTCTGCCCATTTTTTGATTTCCTCTTTGATTTTTTCAGTGATCTCTTGGTTATTTAGTAGCATATTGTTCAGCCTCCATGTGTTTGTATGTTTTACAGTTTTTTTCCTGTAATTTATATCTAGTCTCATAGTGTTGTGATCGGAAAAGATACTTGATATGATTTCAATTTTCTTAAATTTACCGAGGCTTGATGTGTGACCAAAGAGACAATCTATCCTGGAGAATATTCCATGAGCACTTGAAAAGAAAGTGTATTCTGTTGTTTTTGGATGAAATATCCTATAAATATCAATTAAGTCCATCAGGTCTAATGTGTCATTTAAAGCTTGTGGTTCCTTTTTTATTTTCATTTTGGATGATCTCTCCATTGCTGAAAGTGGGGTGTTAAAGTCCCCTACTATGATTGTGTTATTGTCGATTTCCCCTTTTATGGCTGTTAGCGTTTGCCTTATATATTGAGGTACTCCTTTGTTGGGTGCATAAATATTTACAATTGTTATATCTTCTTGGATTGATCCCTTGATCATCAGTTAGTGTCCTTCTTTGTCTCCTGTAGTAGTCTTTCTTTTAAAGTCTATTTTGTCTGACATGAGAATTGCTACTCCAGCTTTCTTTTGATTGCCATTTGTATGGAGTAACTTTCTCCATCCCTTCACTTTCAGGCTATAGTGTCCCTAGGTCTAAAGTGGGTCTCTTGTAGACAGCATATATACAGGTCTTGCTTTTGTATCCATTCAGCCCGTCTATGCCTTTTGGTTGGAGCATTTAATCCATCTACATTTAAGGTAATTATCGATATGTATGTTCCTATTACCATTTTCTTAATTGTTTTGGGTTTGTTTTTGTAGGTCTTTTCCTTCTCTTGTGTTTCCTGCCTAGAGAAGTTCCTTTAGCATTTGTTGTAAAGCTGGTTTGGTGGTGTTGAATTCTCTTAGCTTTTGCTTGTCTGTAAAGATTTTAATTTCTCTGTTGAATGTGAATGAGATCCTTGCTGTGTAGAGTAATCTTGGTTGTAGGTTTTTCCCTTTCATCGCTTTAAATATGTCCTGCCACTCCCTTCCAGCTTGCAGAATTTCTGCTGAAAGATCAGCTGTTAACCTTATGGGCATTCCCTTGTATGTTATTTGTTGCTTTTCCCTTGCTGCTTTTAATATTTTTTCTTTGTATTTAATTTTTGTTAGTTTGATTAATATGTGTCTTGGTGTGTTTCTCCTTGGATTTATCCCATATGGGACTCTCTGCACTTTCTGGACTTGATTGACTATTTCTTTTCCCATATTAGGGAAGTTTTCAAATATAATCTCTTCAAATATTTTCTCAGACCCTTTTTTTTTCTCTTCTTCTTCTGGGACCCCTATAATTCGAATGTTGGTGTATTTAATGTTGTCCCAGAGGTCTCTGAGACTGTCCTCAGTTCTTTTCATTCTTTTTTCTTTATTGTGCTCTGCAGTAGTTATTTCCACTATTTTATCTTCCAGGTCACTTATCAGTTCTTCTGCCTCAGTTATTCTGCTATTGATTCCTTCCAGAGAATTTTTAATTTCATTTATTATGTTGTTCATCATTGTTTGTTTGCTCTTTAGTTCTTCTAGGTCCTGGTTAAACGTTTCTTCTATTTTCTCCATTCTATTTCCAAGATTTTGGATCATCTTTACTATCATTACTCTGAATTCTCTTTCCGGTAGACTGCCTATTTCCTCTTCATGTGTTTGGTCTGGTGGGTTTTTACCTTGCTCCTTCATCTGCTGCATATTCCTCTGTCTTCTCCTTTTGCTTAACTTACTGTGTTTGGGTCTCCTCTTTGCAGGCTGCAGGTTTGTAGTTCCTGTTGTTTTTGGTATCTGCCCGAGTGGGTGAGGTTGGTTCATTGGCTTGTGTAGGCTTCTGGGTAGAGGGGACTGGTGCCTATGTTCTGGTGGGTGGGGCTGGATCTTGTCTTTCTGGTGGGTAGGGCTGTGTCCAGTGGTGTGTTTTGGAGTGTCTGTGGACTTAGTATGATTTTAGGCAGGCTCTCTGCTAATGGGTGGGGTTGTGTTCCTGTCTTGTTAGTTGTTTGGGATGAGGTGTCCAGCACTGGGCTGGCTGGCCATTGGGTGGGTCTTAGCATTGAGATGGAGATCTCTGGGAGAGCTCTCGCTGACTGATATTATGTGGGGCTGGGAGGTCTCTGGTGGTCTAATGTCCTGAACTTGGCTCTCCAACCTCAGAGGCTCAGGCCTGACAGCAGGCCGAAGCACTTAGACCCTGTCAGCCAGGCAGCGCAGAAGAAAAGGTAGAATAAAAGACAGAAAAAAGTTTTTTTAAATAATAAATTTTAAAAAGTTGTTTTTTAATTATTAAAATTAAAAAACAAAGAAAATAATAAAACAAAGAAGAGAGCAACCAAACCAATAAATAAATCCACCAATGATACCAAGTGCTAAAAAGTAAACTAAGATAAACATTAAAAACAAACAAATCAGTTGCAGACAGCAAACCCCAAGTCTACAGTTGCAGCCAAAATCCACCCCCTCAGTTTTGGGATGATTCGTTGTCTATTCAGGTATTCCACAGATGCAGGCACATCAAGTTGATTGTGGGGATTTAATCCACTGCTCCTGAGGCTGCTGGGAGAAATTTCCCTTTCTCTTCTTTGTTCACACAGCTCCCAGGGTTCACTTTGGTTTGGCCCCACCTCTGCGTGTAGGTCACCCTCAGGCAAGTGTTCACCGCCCAGACAGGAGGGGGTTAAAGCAGGAGCTGATTAGGGGGCTCTTGCTCATTCAGGCCAGGGGGAGGGATGGGTATAGTAGTTATAACTGGAATGCAGGGCAAGCTTGCGGCAGCAGAGGCCAGCACAATATTGCAACAGCCTGAGGTGCACCGTGTGTTCCCATGGGGAAGTTGTCCCTGGATCACAGGACCCTGGCAGTGGTGGCCTGAACAGGCTCCCAGGAGGGAAGGTGTGGACAGTGACCTGTGCTTGCACACAGGCTTCTTGGTGGCTGCAGCAGCAGCATTAGCATTTCATGCCCATCTCTGAGGTCCAGGCTGATAGCCACGGCTCGTGCCCACCTCTGGAGCTCCTTTAGGTTGTGCTCTGCCTTCTGTGGGCAGATGGTGAAGAAAGTTCCTCTCCTCACGCACTCCAGATCAATGGTCTCTTGCCTCTTAGGCAGATCCAGACTTTTTCCCAGACTCCCTCCCGGTTAGCTGTGGCGCACTAGCCCCCTTCAGGCTGTGTTCACACAGCCAACCCCAGTCCTCTTCCTGGGATTTGACCTCCGAATCCCGGCCTCAGCTCCCAGCCCCCACTCGCCCTGGCAGGTGAGCAGACAAGCCTCTCAGGCTGGTGAGTGCTGGTTGGCACCAATCCTCTGTACAGGAATCTCTCCACTTTGCCCTCTGTGCCCCTACTGCTGCGCTCTCCTCCGTGGCTCAAAAGCTTCCTCCCCACCCACCCTCCATCTCTGCCAGTGAAGGGGCTTCCTAGTGTGTGGAAACCTTTCCTCCTTCACAGCTCCCTCCCAGAGGTGCAGGTCCCGTCCCTATTCTTTTGCATCTGTTTTTCTGTTTTCTTTTGCCCTACCCATGTACATAGAGATTTTCTTGCCTTTTGGAAAGTCTGAGGTCTTCTGCCAGTGTTCAGTAGGTGTTCTGTAGGAGTTGTCCCACATGTAGATGTATTTTTTATGTATTTGTGGGGAGGAAGGTGATCTCCACGTCTTACTCCTCTGCCATCTTGAAGGTCCCTCCTTTTTCTCTTTATTGCTAACTCTGCCTAGAATTCCCTTTGTTCCATTCCCTTAATTGTAAATAATGCTTCAAAGAAACCTTACTTTGGGCCTCCCTGGTGGCACAGTGGTTGAGAGTCCGTCTGCCGATGCAGGGGATACGGGTTCGTGCCCCGGTCTGGGAGGATCCCATATGCCGCGGAGCGGCTGGGCCCGTGAGCCATGGCCGCTGGGCCTGCGCGTCCGGAGCCTGTGCTCCGCAACGGGAGAGGCCACAACAGTGAGAGGCCCGCATACCGCAAAAAAAAAAAAAAAAAAAGAAACCTTACTTTAACCAACTAGAATAACCTTCCTATATTTAATTTTCAATAATCTTTTATATTTGTCCTATAATATTGCTCACTTTCTAACTTCAATTACAAGTATGAGTTTGACGTTATTTATCTCCCTGAGTAGCCTATAAGGTTGAAAGGACAAAATCTAAGTTTTACTTATGGAACAAGTTTTACTTAGACAATAATAGAGATTCCATAACAATAATAATAATAGTAGTAATAACAGCAATAATAAAAATAGCAGGCATTTACTGAGTGCTTACCACATGCCAGGTACTGTTTTTAGTGCTTTACAAGCTCACAACCATCTTAAGGTAAGTACTATTATTATTCCCATTTTGCAAATAAAGAAATAGAGATTTAGGATTAAGAAACTTAGCCAAGAGTAAACACACAAAAACAGATGTAACCAACTCCAGAGCTCATACTCATTCCCCCGTATCATGCTGCTAGTTTGTTCCCATGCCTATCTTTAACCATTGGACTTAGTTCTTCTAGAGCATGAAAAACATAAATCCATGCCTTACCCCAGAAACCAAAAAGATAAAAAAAAAAAAAAAGAAAGAAAAACCTAAAAGTGAAATTACAGATTGCATATTACAGAAGACAGAATAGACTACTTCCAGGTCTTTTGATAGATGTTGATTTTCTAAGGTTTGAAGCAGAGCATCTAACAAAGAAAATACTGTTAAATACATGAAATTTTAAACATCAGTATTTTTTAAAGAAAAATACCAAAATAAAAAGGAAAGTAATACAGCTGGAAAATATTTACTTTATGAACTTCAGAAGGTTAATATCTATAATTTCAAAAAAGTTTAATATTGCTATCTTAGTCTGTTGCGATAACAAAATACCATTGACTGGATAACTTATAAACTGCAGAAATTTATTTCTCACAGTTCCAGAGGCTAGAAGTCCAAGATCAGGGTGCCAGCATGGTCAGGTTCTGGTGAGAGCCTTCTTCTAGATTTCAGACTACCAACTTTTCACTGTATCCTCACATGGTAGAAGGGGCAAGGGAGCTTTCTCGAACTTCTATAATATGGGAACCAATTCCATTCACTAGGGCTCTGCCTTCATGACCTAATCACCTCTCAAAGGCCTCACCTCCTAACACCATCACATTGGCATTAGGTTTTCAACATATAAATTTGGGAGGGACACAAACATCCAGTCTACAGCAAATGCATATTAAAACAACATGGAGGTGCTGGCAGTTAAATGAATGAGGATATAAATAGAAAATTTACCATAAAGGAAATACATATTATAAATAGTCAATCTTTAATAATTAATTCTCAATCTTAGTGAGCTTATGGTAAAATTAGTACACTCACACATTACTGGTAACGCTTTAAATTGAAAAAAAATTTTGGACTATAACTTAGCAATATATTTCAAGAGCCATGAAAATACCTATACCCTTTGACCTAACAATCCTACTTTCTAAAATTTAAACCAAAGAAATAATTCAAAAGAGGGGAAGAAATTTATATGATTGAGAATGTTGAATATGGTGTCTTTTTTAATATGATAAAAGTGGAAAAAAATCTAATTATCCTATACTAACAGTCTAGTTATGAAAATCATTATATATCTACTGAATAAAATACTTTGAATTATTAAAAATCCAATCTTTTAAAACTTTAATGATATGGGGAGATATTCATGATGCAATATGAGCTAAATTATAAAATAAAGCAAAATTTACCAATTATGGATAGCCCATATAGCTCCCAAAATATTTGCTGATAGCTCAGATTTAACCTCATGTCACTGGGTTTTGGTACAAATGGGACAAAACTGTCAAAGTACTATAGCTTACGTATATAAACTCTATTCAACAATCCAGTTATTAATTTTCTCATGTAATGCTTACAAGCACAGATTTTATGGTGAAACAAACCTGGTTTGTTTTTTATAACCAGTATAGATCTGTTTAATTTTTCTTTATAATAGAACTAATACAAATTCATTTAGAAAAACAAAAGATAGACATAATTAAAAGAAAAAGGGAAAATAAAGGAAAACACTTACTCATAATCCTTCATCTGTAGATAACTATCATGAAGACTTTGTATTCACCCAGAGTACCTTCTAAGAATGCATAAGCATATACAGAGCTAATACTTCTGTAGTAAAATTTTCTTTTTACTTAACTGTTATTGTACCTCTGTTTGTCCTTCATTCCTACAGGACTATTCATGCCCTGATATACTTTTAACTGAAATTTTAATTGACATAATTACATTTTTAAAGAAATAATATAGAGATGCTTTGTATATTATACCCAGTTTCCCCCAGTGGTAGCTAAAAAACTATAGTTGAAATACCATATATGGTACAGTATCAAAACCAGGACTTTGACATTGATACCACCAACAGATTTTATTCATATTTCCCCAGTTTTACTTATACTCATCTGTGCGTGTACATGCACATGCATACATATCTAATTCTATACAATTTTATCACATGTGTAGGTTCCTGCATCTGCCACCAGAGTCAAGACACTGGACTATGTGATCACCACAAAGATCTCTCATACCCTTCCTTTTATAATCCCAGTCACCTCACCCCTTTCCCACCTCTATCCCTAACCCCTAGCAACCACTATTCTGTCCTCCATTTCTAAAATTTTGTCTTTCCAATTATATTATGTAAATGAAATCATATGGTATGCAACCTTTTGATACTGGCTTTTTTTTTTACTCAGTATAATTCCCTGGAGATTCATCCAAGCTAGTCTATTTATCAGTAGTTCATCCCATGGCTAGGACTTCCAAAACAATGTTGAATAATAGTGGTGAGAGCAATCAGAGAAGAAAAAGGAATATGAATTGGAAAGCAAGAAGTAAAACTGACACTGTCTGCAGATGACATAATACTATACATAGAGAATCCTAAAGATGCCACCAGAAAACTACTAGAGCTAATCAGTGAATTTGGTAAAGTTGCAGGATACAAAATTAATGCACAGAAATCTCTTGCATTCCTATACACTAACAACGAAAGATCAAAAAGAGAAATTAATGAAACACACCCATTTACCATTGCAACAAAAAGAATAAAATACCTAGGAGTAACCCTACCTAAGGAGGCAAAGAGCTGTACTCAGAAAACCATAAGACACTGGTGAAAGAAGTCAAAGATGACACAAAAACATGGAGACACATACCACCACGTTCTGGGTTGGAAGAATCAATATTGTGAAAATGACTATACTATCCAAAGCAATCTACAGATTCAATGCAATCCCTATCAAACTACCAATGGCATTTTTCACAGAACTAGAACAAAACATTTCACAATTTGTATGGAAACACAAAAGACCCCGAATAGCCAAAGAAATCTTGAGAAAGAAAAATGGAGCTGGAGGAATCTGACTCCCTGACTTCAGACTATACTACAAAGCTATAGTAGCCAAGACAGTATGGTACTGGCACAAAAACAGAAATATAGATCCATGGAACAGGATAGAAAGCCCAGAGATAAACCCAAGCACATATGGTCACCTTATCTTTGATAAAGGAGGCAAGAATATTCAATGGAGAAAAGACAGCCTCTTCAATAAGTGGTGCTGGGAAAACTGGACAGCTACATGTAAAAGAATGAAATTAGAACACTCCCTAACACCACACACAAAAATAAACTCAAAATGGATTAAAGACCTAAATGTAAGACTGGACACTATAAAACTCTTAGAGGAAAACATGGAAAAACACTCTTTGCAATAAATTACAGCAAGATCTTTTTTGACCCACCTCCTAGAGTAATGAAAATAAAAACAAAATAAACAAATGGGACCTAATTAAACTTAAAAACTTTTGCACACCAAAGAAAACTATAGACGAGATGAAAAGACAACCCTCAGAATGAGAGAAAATATTTGCAAACGAAGCAACTGACAAGGGATTAATCTCCAAAATATACAAACAGCTCATGCAGCTCAGTATCAAACAACAAACCAATTAAAAAATGGGCAGAAGACCTAAATAGACATTTCTCCAAAGAAGACATACAGATGGCCAATAGGCACATGAAAAGATGCTCAACATCACTAGTTATTACAGAAATGCAAATCAAAATTACAATCGGGTATCACCTCATACCAGTCAGAATGGTCATCATCAAAAAATCTACAAACAATAAATTCTGGAGAGGGTGTGGAGAAAAGGGAACCCTCTTGCACTGTTGTAGGAATGTAAATTGATACAGCCACTATGGAAAACAGTATGGAGGTTCCTTAAAAAACTAAAAATAGAACTACCATATGACCTAGCAATCCCACTATTGGGCATAAACCCAGAGAAAACTATAATTCAAAAAGACACATTCTCCCCAGTGTTCACTGCAGAACTATTTACCATAGCTAGGACATGGAAGCAACCTAAGTCCATCGACAGATGAATGGATAAAGAAGACATGGTACATATATACAATGGAATATTACTCAGCCATAAAAAGGAATGAAATTGGGTCATTTGTAGAGATGTGGATGGAACTAGAGTCTGTCATACAGAGTGAAGTAAGGCAGAAAAAGAAAAACAAATACTGTATATTAATTCATGTACATGGAATCTAGGAAAATGGTATAGATGAACCTATTTGCAGGGCAGGAATAGAGACACAGATGTAGGGAATCAAAGTGTGGACATGGGATGGGGGGATGAATTGGGAGATTGGGATTGATGCCTGTGCACTGCCATGTGTAAAACAGATAGCTAGTGGGAACCTGCTATATAGGGCAGGGAGCTCAGCTCAGTGCTCTGTGGTGACCTAGATGGATGGGATTGGGGGGTGGTGGGAAGGAGGTCCAAGAGGGAGGGCATATATGTATGCATATAGCTGATTCACTTCGTTGTACACCAGAAACTAACACAACATTGTAAAGCAACTATACTCCAAAAAAAAAATTGTTTTAATAGTTCATCCCTTTTATTGCTGAGTAGTATTCCATGGTATGACTGTACCACAGATTGTATAACTATTCACCTACTGAAGGATATCTTGGTTGATTTCAGACTTTGGCTATTACAAACAAAGCTGCTGTAAACATTCATGTATAGGATTTTGTGTGAACATATGGTAATTTCATGTTTAATTTTTATAAGAAGGTATCAGACACTCTCCCAGAGTGGCTGTGCCATTTGTCATGCCCACCAACAATGTGTGAGTCATCCAGATATAGTTTTGACTTCTGGATCTGCTCCATGTTTACCATATGAACTTAGCCAAGTTACTTTATCACTTTAAGTCTTTGTTTCCTCAGTTTTTAACACAGAGATGATAGTTTTATGGAGCTGTTGCTGGGATTAAAGGAAACAACATGTGTAAAACAAAAAGTTAGCAAGTATTAACAGAGAGTATAAAGTAATGGTTAAGAAGACAGACTGCATATTAGAAAGCCTTGTTTTATAAATGCTTGAAGGAAAAAAAGAAACTTCCTGGAGACAAGAAGTGAGAGCTGGATATCAGAAGGAAGGAGAATAGGAACTACAAGTTAGTGCCCTCTTTTCTTAATAAGATCATAAATGCTTGGCGAAGGCATTTTATCTTACTAGGTAAAAGGCATAGGCTCTGAAATTGGACTTTTGGGATTTGAATTCCACCTCTTTTTCTTACTGTACAACTTGGGGAAGTTACTTAACCTCTTTGGGCTTTAATATCCTCATCTGTAGAACTGTGATACTACTATTTACTTCATCAAGCTGTTGTGAAGATTAGAAGTGTTGATACAAATCTACAATGAGGTATTACCTCACACCAGTTAGAATGGGCATCATCAGAAAATCTACAAACAACAAATTCTGGAGAGGGTGTGGAGAAAAGGGAACCCTCTTGCACTGTTGGTGGGAATGTAAATTGATACAGTCACTATGGAGAACAGTATGGAGGTTCCTTAAAAAACTAAAAATAGAATTACCATATGATCCAGCAATCCCACTACTGGGCATATACACAGAGAAAACCATAATTCAAAAAGACGCATGCACCCCAATGTTCATTGCAGCACTATTTACAATAGCCAGGTCATGGAAGCAACCTAAGTCCATCGACAGATGAATGGATAAAGAAGATGTGGTACATATATAAAATGGAATATTACTCAGCCATAAAAAGGAATGAAATTGAGTCATTTGTTGAGACGTGGATAGGTCTAGAGACTGTCATACAGAGTGAAGTAAGTCAGAAAGAGAAAAACAAATATTGTATATTAATGCATGTAGGTGGAACCTAGAAAAATGGTACAGATGAACCGGTTTGCAGGGCAGAAGTTGAGACACAGGTGTAGAGAACAAACCTATGGACACCAAGGGGGGAAAACTGCAGTGGGGTGGGGATGGTGGTGTGCTGAATTGGGCAATTGGGATTGACATGTATACACTGATGTGTATAAAATGGATGACTGATAAGAACCTGCAGTACAAACAAACAAACAACTAATACTAAACTTTCTTTGGGTTATTTGCATGGAAATATGTTAATATAAATGTTTCAGACATTACATGAAATTTCTAAAAATCTTATATGTTCTGGTATAATGTTATAAGTCATAATTCTAGTTATTACTTTAAAATGTATATCTCAGAAATAACTAAATTTCCTCATCAACTGCATTATTATGAACTTTCATCAAATCTTTAACCGTGGTCATTTTTAAGTCTTTTGTCATTTACAGACAGTTCTGGGTGTACTCTGATGTTTTTGCAAAAATGTTCCTATAAAAGGGTTTCATCTTCAAGGAATTCATGGAAAAGACTCTGACAAGTACAGGTTTCTGGTAACTGACTATACTGCTGAACTGAATGAATAAGCATTTTCAGAACTCTAATGGAAAACTGATGAATTCATAAAAGTGCTAACAAGATCAAGATGAAAAAAATTAATTACATGGGACTGAGTGAACTGATAAGGATGATTATAATTTTGTGACTTTCTGTTTGAATAAAAAAAAATCCCACAAGGACTTAGAGGCAAAAAATATACAAATCAATTTTCACTGCAAAGTAAAGGAGCTGTTACAGTGGAGGATTACTGGACTGAATGTCAATATTATGACATAGTATGAGTGTGTTTCATGTTTGGTAATTGCAATCATTATTGCTTTTGTTGTGGTCATCCATTTACAATGCTTGGTGTCAGTTTATTTATCTCTTGTAAAAATAAAATACAGTGTGTGTGTGTGTGTGTGAAAAAAAAACAGAAGTGTTGATACATATAATGGATTTAGAATCATGTCCAGCACAAAATAATTGTTAGCCATTATTATTTTTAAATGTCTGCTTTTTCTCCCTTCTATTATTAGCTGTGTGACCTTGGGCAAATCATGTAACAGTTGCTGGATCTCAGTTTCCTCACCCGTACAAAAAGAATAGACCTTTATAGGACTGTGATAAGGATTCAATGGATAATATATTTAAGATGATTGGCACATAGCAAATGTGAGATAAATGTTAGTTCCCATCCTCTTCTAATCACCAATTATTTTACTATATTGTAAGACATTTTTCTTATTTCTCTCATGAGTCAGGCTGTCGTCTGTCATTTTCCTAGGAATATGCCTTTGTGCAGATGTTTAATTTGCTACATAAAGTTTTGAGTGCAGTAGCTTTATGGCAAACTATATTTTATTAGCCCAGAAGTGCCTTATGCTCAGTTTCTGGTTATACATTGTTTTTGAAAATTGAGTTCTAAAAACGTTGGTCTCTAAATTAGGAGAAAGTTATTGTAATGACTTTTCATTCACCTAAAAAATATTATGATTCTTTTTTTTAAGAGTGAAATAAATCAAGTAAACACACATATTCTCATCCCATATTCTCATCTCTAACAACGTATTAGACGATAGACTTGGACTCTCTGTGAGTGGGTATAAAAGCACAGCAGGTAGAATAGGAATTCCTGGAAGAACTCACAGACACCAGTCTTAAAAAGTTTATGAAACGTTGAGTCTAGGTAACCCTATGAAGCGGATAATTTGGTTGAGTAAACTCAAAACTAATAAGATCTCAAGTAAACACCTGTGAGAAGCACAGTGGCATCTTGACATGTCCATTTAACTCAGGAGCTTCGATTCAGGGACATTTTGGCACTGGAGCATTTTGACACCTCCTAAAAGCAAATGATTCAGCTTTCAGCTTTTATGATTATTGTGTACCATGTGTTAAGATAGGCATATCATCCCTAAGTCTCAACCCTTTGAGATGAGGTCAAGGATAGGGTGGGAAAAAGGGTGGGGTCAGAAATTGATTAGAATTCAGATTGGTTTAAAGATGGAGATGGAATGAGTGACCAGGTAATTTAAAGATGAAATAAATTTCAGAAATGAGAAGAGATTCAGAGATGAAATGAAGGACAAACAGAAGGATGAGGTGAGAGTAGGGCACCATCTAGTAAACAAGGCATAAATGAAAGGAAGTGCTTACTCTGGGCATCTCAGAAAGGGCTACTTCTCATTTTAAGCAGAGTCTATGCATTCTGTGAATTTTACTTGTGTTTTGAACAGTACATATTTGCATCTCAAAATGCACTATTTCTCCTTTAAATCTGCAATAGCCATTTATAGTCACTTTAAATTAAAAATATATATAATATATGACTACTTAGTATTGGGACTTTTTCCATCTTCCATTTGTAAATCTAAATGATAAAATGAAAGTATCCCTAATTAGTAGTCAGAAAGAAACACCGAGGACAGAATATAATGAGTGCAATGCAGTTTAAAAAAGAGGAAAGTTCACACCTCATTGGAGGAGGATCAGAACAGGCATCATGGAGCAAGCAGTAACTGTGACAAAGTTTGAATAATGAATTCTACCCTTGTCTCTGTCACTAAGTAGCTCCCTAACCACTCACCTGGAATGGTTCTCATAAGATCATCAATGGATTTGAATTTTTTTTAATGCCAATGAACACTTTCCAGTTTCTATTTATTAAAACTTTCTGTATCATTTGATACTGTTAACAATCACTCTTTCATTCTTGCCATTTCTCCCTCAGCTTTTGTGATATATTCCCCTCCATTTGTTCTCCTACCACACCAACCTATGAAGCCAGTTATACATCTCTCCTGAGCACCAAAAAATATACATCCTATTAAAATTTCTGCTGGATTATGTATAGGCATCACAAGCTCAAGTCCAAACCTAAACTCACTACTTTCTTCCATTATCTCACCTCACTTCTTCCCCTTATCCAGTTTACTCCAAGCCTGTCTTCCCTATCTTTGTAAATGGTACAATCATCTACACTCTCATGCAAACTCTGACCCCTCCATTTTCATAACCAATGTTTTATAATAGGCACTAAGTCTTCTCTAGTATATCCCCTATGTGTTTCTTAAATCTCTCATTCCCTTCTGCCACTGGTTTTGTTAAGGTCCTCTTTATCTTTCAATTTATCACTGCAGTAGTCTCCAAAGTAACCTCTTTGACTCCAGTCTCAATCACTGAATTGGTCATTTATTCACTTAGTCAATAAATATTTATTAAGTTACTATTATACGTTAAGCTCAAAATATAAAATGGTGAGCAAGGCAGGCATGGTTCCTACTCTTCTGGAGTTTACAGTTTTCAGAGAGAGATAAATTATTAATAGCACAAAGTGTGGTATATGTTATGATTCATTCACCTAAAAAATATTATTGAGCATCCAACAGTATGGGAAGGCACTCTTCTAGCTTCTGAGGATATAAAAGTGAATGACAGACAAGGATCCTCCTCTCAGAAAAAAAATATTTAAATTTTAAAAATAAGATAACTTCAAATAGTGGTAGGTGCTATTAAAATATAATAAATAGTGATATGATAAAGAATAAGTGGGAAATGTCAGGAAGCCTAATTAATCTGGGTAGTTGGAGAAGGCTCTTCTGATGCGAGCTAAGACCAAAATGATGAGAAGGAGTCATCCATGAAAAGATCCAGAAGTAGAATATCCTATGCAGGAGAAAGAACCAGTGTAAAAGACCTCAGACAGGGCCAAGCTGAAGCATACTGAACAAGGAAGAAAGAATAGGAGATACGGTCAGAAAGCTCAGTAGAAAATATATCATGTAGAACTTTGCAGAACATGAAAAAGACTTGGATTTTATCCTAAGTGCAATGGAAGGCCATGGAAAGTTTAAAGCAGGGAAATAAAATGATCAAATTTACATTTTTAAAGGAGACTTCTGGCTGCTGTGGGAAAAATGGATTCCTGGAGCAAATGCAGAATTAGATAGACCAGTAACGCAACCACAAAAGCAATCCAAGCAAGCAATAATGGTGGCTTGGACTATAGTAGCAGCAACAGAATATGCAAGAAGTGTAAATATATTCAAGGTATATTTAAAGGTACAGTCAGTGAGACTTGATAATAGATTGGATGTGTGGGTGAGGAGAATGAGGAATCAAAGATGATTTGTCAGAGGTCAGCATGAGAAACCTGGGTGTATGGTGGTGCCATTAACTGGGATGAGGAAGTTAGAAATAAGAAAATGACAGAGATAACAAAAGGGAAATCAAGAGTTTTCTTCAGACAGAGTAAGTTGTTAGGCAAAGTACAGAGATATGACAGCATACAATAGTAGCAAATAATATAAACTGATGGTACCAGGAAAGACTTTCCATGGTGGGGGAGGGGGAAACCTGGAATGTTCTGAATAGAGAAAAGCAGAATAGAAAAAAAATCTCCATATTACTACTAGTATAATCTTTATAAAATATAAACTGGGTTAGAAAATTCCCCTGCTTAAGATCCATCACTGAGTTTTGATCAACTATAGCAGTTTCTCTTAATACCCTTTAAGATGTCAATCTCCTCCATCAAACTATGAGCCCCTTGAGGGCAGGATTCATTGTTGTTCATTCAGGATTTAGCACAATAACTATAACATAGTACTTGTTACATAGAACATAAAACATACCTATGTGGTAAATGGGTGAACTAACTGTGTAATAGTGAAATTATTTAGTCTCTCTGAGCCTCATTTTCCTCAATTATAATGGGGAGCATCTCTTTAAGATCACTTCCAACTTTAATAGTCTATGATTAAATTTTCTCTACGATATGTGGAAACATTAAGCCTGAAAGTCAGATACAATCCATTAAAGTTCCAATCCAGACGTATATGAGCCTTAAATGTGCTACACAGTCAATACCTCTGTTTCATGTGTGAAATAAAAATTAAAATATTGCTCCCCTTCATAAAAAATCTCACTGATGATGCAAACCATATTTAAATGTCAAATAATTAGAATAATAAGCAAAATTCTGTAAATGATGGAATTTTTTTTCTAAAATGATTTGTAATAGGAGATGAGGCTCGTTACCTGCCAAATTAGGTCTTACTGCATTTTGAGAGGATATGTTCATACTAATGATTTTTCTTTGTTTCATCTTTCATCAAGCTGTTCTTTTGTATGTGAATCATTACAAGGACAACTCAAGTCTATAACCTCTTCTAGCTCTTTATATTTCTTTTACCAACCTACTCTATTTTTTAATCATTGTATCAAATCTCCAATTTTTAAATATCTACCAATAGCTAAGTGTGATTTGATTGAGAATCAACCTTGCAAGTACATATCCTCCATTATACAATATTTAGCTTATGTTCAGTGGTTCTATTTCATTCACCTGCTAACGCAACATGTTTTACAATGGAAAAATTTTAATCCCAACTTAAAATTTATCAATATAGAAAATCTTTTAGAAACACAAAGTATGTAATGAAACACAGTTAAGCATAATTAAAACATATGATACATAATCTAAAAATATAAACTGGAAAATAAATACTGAAATCCAGTGAACATGTATGGTAGGAAGCACTGGTGGGAAGTATGCTTGACCAAACATTTGCAGCTATTGCTACACAAGAAGAAAATTAATCCCAGTGGAATTACTCTTTGCCTAAAATTTAGCATGTCAAGAGCTGGAAAAGAGCCATTTCTTTGCAAGGTAATATGCCCTTTTAAGTCCTAGAGACATTTTGGCAGAAGTTGGCTACATGCTCACCAAACCTATTACCTCTACTTCCTCAGAACACAGATTCCATTATCAAGCTTCCTCTGGAATTAGACACAGCCAGATGACTAAATTGTGACCAGCAGAATATGGATGACGCTTCTTTTCCACAAGGAAACAGATGCCCCCCGCACCAACCTCTTCTCACTGTCAGACCAGTAACAAGGGTTAAGCCCAGTCGATGACTTCCTGAATCTGGTAAGGGAGGAAAGAATATATCTAAAGAATTTTAAGAACTAGCTGGCATATACTGGCAGGAACAAAGGAAGTACACCTGGAATTAGATTTTGAGGGTACTTGCTAAGTGGGCTGGAATGTCAGAGTAGATAAGCATGAATTTTTCCACTTGGAGACACTTAGACATGGGCTTTAATAACTTCACCAGGAACTGCAGGGATGGGGCAAACTTTCTGCTGAATTGGCACTGAGAAGCCTGGGAAAAACAATAGTAACCTTCAGTAAAGCAGAAATGCCTGTGCTTCCCTGAAAGAAGGTAGAAGCAAGAACAAAGAGGTTAAGGAAAGTAGGCATGCTGGAACATACATATTTCAAAAGGCCAGAGGATTCAGGATTACGTTCCACACAAAGGTCCTGAGAACACATCATTCACTGAGGCCATTAGGGATGTACTAGAAAGAGGGGCATCAACATCACTAAGAAATTCAATAGTGGGTTCTTTACAGGGCTGGGAGAATGGAAGGATAGATGGTCACAGAGTTGCAAAGTGGCAGCATTTAACTACCAGAAGGCAGGAGGCAGCAATTACTGTGATGAGTGGCAATGTCAGAGGAAGAGCCAAGGGGCTTGACACACTAGGAGTTTTGGAGGGGGTTAATAGAGCATGGTGTACACAAGGGCAAAAAAAAAGGGCAGCCAATAAGGATGCTGCTTAACATACATAATCACAAAAAGCAAGTAAAAAAGAGCAGGAAGATGAATGTGGTTTCCCCAATAAAAAGTCAACATCTCAGTTCCCAGACCTGAGCCAATTTTCAGATCCAAACACATTAGCTAAAGAGATAACACAGAGTTACATACCACGGTAAGGCTTTTGCACTTGCTATTTTCTTTGATTGGAATATTCTTCTCTCAGATACTTGTTCACTGCCTCCTCTCTTTTGGGTCTTTGCTCAAAAGTTACCCTTTCAAAAGTGAGACTTTCCTGAGCCATCTTATTTTAAATTGCAATGCTCCTCTCATCGTGGCACACTCTCTCCCCTCTCCCTGCTTTATTCTCTAAAGCCCTTATCACTATCTGACATTTTATATACTTTAGTTACTTATTTTACTGCCCATTTTACCCACTACAATGCAGTTCTATGAGAAATTTTCTGTGTATGTTGTTTACTTGCCTAAAATAGTGCCTGATCCTCATGATAGAGGTGCTCAAAAACTTTTGTTAAATGAGCAACTTCAGTGAAGAGCTTTAGTACAAATAAAAGCTGAAGAGTTGTCAGTCTACAGATAGAACCTGATCCCTGGAATACCTGAAGATACAACAAATGATCCCAAAATGGAGGCGGTGGACTTTGGGAGCAACTGTAGACATGGGGTTTCCTGTATGCAAGTGACTGGTTTCTGGTTTTATGTTTATCTTGGTTTAGTAGTTCGAGTTATTATCATTGGTAGATTTGTTTATTGATGTGGTGGCTCTCTTTTTTTTATATATATAGATTTTTTTTCCTTTTTCTCTTTTTGTGAGTGTGTATGTGTATGCTTCTCTGTGTGATTTTGTCTGTATAGCTCTGCTTTTACCATTTGTCCTAAAGTTCTGTCCATTTTTTTTTGTTCTTGTTGTTTTTTTAGTATAGTTTTTAGGGCTTCTTAACATTAGTGTATTTGTTTTTTGGTTTGGTGGCTCTCTTCTTAATTTCTTTCTTTTTTCTTTTTTTAAATTACTTAAGTTTTCTATGTATAATAATTTTTTAATAACGTTATATCCTTTCATTTTATTTATTTATTTTTCTCCCTTTTCTTCTGAGCCATGTGGCTAAAAGGGTCTTGGTGATCCGGCCGGGTGTCAGGCCTGTGCCTCTGAGGTGTGAGAGCGGAGTTCAGCACATTGGTCCAACAGAGCCCTCCCAGCTCCACGTAATATCAAGCAGCAAAACTTGTCCCAGAGATCTACACCTCAACACTAAGAGCTAGCTCCACTCAAAGACCAGCAAGCTACAGTGCTGGACACCTTATGCCAAACAACTAGCAAGACAGGAACACAACCACACGCATTAGCAGAGAGGTTGAAAAAAATCATAATAAGGTCACAGACACACCAAAACATACCACCAGACGCAGGCCTGCCCACCAGAAACACAACATCCAGCCTCATCCACCAGAACACAGGCATGAGGCCCCTCCACCAGGAAGCCTACACAACCCACTGAACCAACCCTAGCCACTGGGGACAGACACCAAAAACAACAGGAATGACAAACCTGTAGCCTGAAAAAAGGAGACCCCAAACACAGTAAGTTAAGCAAAATAAGAAGACACAGAAAGACACAGCAGATGAAGGAGCAAGGTAAAAACCCACCAAATGGAGAGGAAATATGCAGTCTACCTGACAAAGAGTTCAGAGTAATGATAGTAAAGGTGATCCAAAATCTTGGAAATAGAATGGAGAAAATACAAGAAACATTTAACAAGGACCTAGAAGAACTAAAGAACAAACAAACAATGATGACCAACACAATAAATGAAATTAAAAATTCTCTAGAAGGACTCAATAGCAGAGTAACTGAGGCAGAAAAACGGATAAATGACCTGGAAGATAAAATAGTACAAGTAACTACCACAGAGCCGGAATAAAGAAAACAGAATGAAAAGAACTGAGGACAGTCTCAGAGACCCCCAGGACAACATTAAACACATCAACATTCGAATTATAGGGGTCCCAGAAGAACAAGAGAAAAATAAAGGGACTGAGAAAATATTTGAAGAGATTATAGTTGAAAACTTCCCTAATATGGGAAAGGAAATAGTCAATTAACACCAAGAAGTGCAGAGAGTCACATACAGGATACGTCCAAGCAGAAACATGTCAAGACACAAATTAATCAAACTATTAAAAATTAAATACAGAGAAAAAAATATTAAAAGCAGCAAGGGAAAAGCAACAAATAACATACAAGGGAATCCCCATAAGGTTAACAGCTGACCTTTAAGAAGAAACTCCGTAAGCCAGAAGGGAGGGGCAGGCCATATTTAAAGCAATGAAAGGGAAAAAACCTACAACCAAGATTACTGTACCCAGCAAGGATCTCATTCAGATTCGACAGAGAAATTAAAATCTTTACAGACAAGCAAAAGCTAAGAGAATTCAGCACCACCAAACCAGCTTTACAACAAATGCTAAAGGAACTTCTCTAGGCAAGAAACACAACAGAAGGAAAAGACCTACAAAAACCCAAAACATTTAAGAAAATGGTAATAGGAGTATACATATTGATAATTACCCTAAATGTAGATGGATTAAATGCTTCCACCAAAACACATAGACTAGATGAATGGATACAAAAACAAGACCCATATATATGCTGTCTACAAGAGACCCACTTCAGACCTAGGGACACATACAGACTGAAAGTGAAGGGATGGAAAAAGATATTCCATGCAAATGGAAATCAAAAGAAAGCTGCAGTAGCAATATTCATATCAGACAAAATACACTTTAAAATAAAGACTATTACAAGAGACAAAGGACACTACATAATGATCAAGGGATCAATCCAAGAAGAACATATAATTGTAAATATTTATGCACCCGACATAGGAGCACCTCAATACATAAGGCACATGCTAACAGCCACAGAAGGGGAAATTGACAGTAACACAATCATATAGGGGACTTAACACCCCACTTTCACCAATGGAGAGATCATCCAAAATGAAAATAAATAAGGAAACACAAGCTTTAAATGACACGTTAGACACAATGGACTTAATTGATATTTATAGGACATTCCATCCAAAGACAGCAGAATACACTTTCTTCTCAAATGCTCATGGAACATTCTCCAGGATATGTCATAGCTTGGGTCACAAATCAAGCCTAGGTAAATTTAAGGAAATGAAAATCGTATCAAGTATCTTTCCCAACTTCAATGCTATGAGACTAGATATCAATTACAGATAAAAAAAAAACTGTAAAAAAGGCTTCCCAGGTGGCACAGTGGTTGAGAGTCCACCTGCTAATGCAGGGGACACGGGTTCATGCACCGATCCAGGAAGATGCCACATGCTGTGGAGCGGCTGGTCCCGTGAGCCATAGCCACTGAGCCTGCACGTCTGGAGCCTATGCTCCACAAAGGGAGAGGGCACAGCAGTGAGAAGCCCACATACCACAAAAAAAAAAAAAAAAAAACAGTAAAAAATACAAAGGAGGCTAAACAATCACTACTAGATTACCAAGAGACCACTGAAGATATCAAAGAGGAAATCAAAAAATACCTAGAAACAAATGACAATTAAAACATGATGATGCAAAACCTATGGGAAGAAGCAAAAGCAGTTCTAAGAGGGAAGTTTATAGCAATACAACCATACTTTAAGAAACAAGAAACATCACAAATAAACAACCTAACCTTACACCTAAAGCAACTAGAGAAAGAAGAAGAAGAACAACAACAACAAAAACCAGTTAGCAGAAGAAAAGAAATCATAAACATCAGATCAGAAATAAGAGAAAAATAAATGAAGGAAATGATAGCAAATATCAATAAAACTAATAGCCTGTTTTTTGAGAAAATAAACAAAATTGATAAACCATTAGCCAGACTCATCAATAAAAAAAGGGAAAAGACTCAAATCAACAGAATTAGAAATGAAAAAGGAGAAGTAAAAACTGACACTGCACAAATACAAAGAAAGGATCATGAGAGACTACCACAAGCAACTATATGCCAATAAAATGGACAATCTGGAAGAAATGTACAAATTCTTAGAAAAGCACAACCTTCTGAGAAAGAACCAGGAAGAAACAGAAAATATAAACAGACCAATCACAAGCACTGAAATTGAAACTGTGATTAAAAATCTTCCAACAACCAAAAGCCTAGCACCAGATGGCATCACAGGCGAATTCTATCAAACACTTAGAGAAGAGCTAACACCTATCCTCTGAAACTCTCCAAAATATAGCAGAGGGAGGACCACACCCAAACTCAATCTACGAGGCCACCATCACCCTCATACCAAAACCAGACAAAGATGTCACAAAGAAAGAAAACTACAGACCAATATCACTGATGAACATAGATACAAAAATCCTCAACAAAATACTAGCAAAGAGAATCCAACAGCACATTTAAAGGATCATAAACCCTGGTCAAGTGAGTTTTATCACAGGAATGCAAGGATTCCTCAATATATGTAAATCAATCAATGTGATAAACCATATAAACAAACTGAAGGAGAAAAACCATATGTTTATCTCAATAGATGCAGAAACAGTTTTTGAAAATATTCAACACCCATTTATGATAAAAACCCTCCAGAAAATAGGCATAGAGGGAACTTACCTCAACATAATAAAGGCCATATATGACAAACCCATGGCCAACATCATTCTCAATGGTGAAAAACTGAACATTTCCACTAAGATCAGGAACAAGACAAGGTTGCCCACTCTTCCCACTATTATTCAACATAGTTTTGGAAGTTTTAGCCACAGCAATCAGAGAAGAAAAAGAAATAAAAGGAATCCAAATCAGAAAAGAAGTAAAACTGTCACTGTTTGCAGATGACATGATACTATACATAGAGAATCCTAAAGATGGAACCAGAAAACTAGTAGAGCTAATCAAAAAATTTGGTAAAGTATCAGGATACAAAATTAATGAACAGAAATCTCTTGCATTCTTATACACTAATGATGAAAACTCTGAAAGAGAAATAAAGGAAACACTCCCGTTTACCACTGCAACAAAAAGAATAAAATACCTAGGAATAAACCTACCTAAGTAGGTAAAGACCTGTACTCAGAAAACCATAATACACTGATGAAAGAAATCAAAGATGACATACACAGATGGAGAAATATACCATCTTCTTGGATTGGAAGAATCAACATTGTGAAAATGACTGTACTACCCAAAGCAATTTACAGATTCAATGCAATTCCTAGCACACTACCAATGGCATTTTTCACAGAACTAGAAGAAAAACTTTCACAATTTGCATGCAAACACAAAAGACCCTGAATAGCCAAAGCAATCCTGAGAAAGCAAAACGGAGCTGGAGGAATCAGGCTCCCTGACTTCAGACTATACTGTAAAGCTACAGTAATCAAGACAGTATGGTACTGGCACAAAAACAGAAATATAGATCATTGGAACAGCATAGAAAGCCCAGAGATATAACCCACGCACATATGGTCACCTTACCTTTGATATAGGAGGCAAGAATATTCAATGGAGAAGAGACAGCCTCTTCATTAACTGGTGCTGGGAAAACTGGACAGCTACATGTAAAAGAATGAAATTAGAACACTTCCTAACACCATACACAAAAAAAAAACCCTCAAAATGGAGTAAAGACAAGTAAGGCCAGACACTATAAAACTCTTACAGGAAAACATGGGCAGAACACTCTATCATTAAATCACAGCAAGATCCTTTTTAACCCACCTCCTAGAGAAATGAAAATAAAATCAAAAATAAACAAATGGGACTTAATGAAACTTAAAAGCTTTTTCACAGCAAAGGAAACTGTAAACAAGATGAAAAGACAACCCTCAGAATGAGAGAAAATATTTGCAAAGCAAGCAACTGACAAAGGATTGATCCCCAAAATATACAAGCTGCTCATGTAGCTCAATATTAAAAACACAAACAACCCAATCCAAAAATGGGCAGAAGACCTAAATAGACATTTCTCCAAAGAAGATATACAGATGGTCAACAAACACATGAAAGGATGCTCAACATCACTAATTATTAGAGAAATGCAAATCAAAACTACAATGAGGTATCACCTCACACCAGTCAGAATGGCCATCATCAAAAAATCTACAAACAATAAATGCTGGAGAGGATGTGGAGAAAAGGGAACCCTCTTGCACTGTTGGTGGGAATGTAAATTGATACAGTCACTATGGAGAACAGTATGGATGTTCCTTAAAAAACTAAAAATAGAACTACCATATGACCCACCAATCCCACTACTGGTTATATACCTTGAGAAAACCATAATTCAAAAAGAGTCATGTACCACAATGTTCACTGTAGCACTATTTACAATAGCCAGGACATGGAAGCAACCTAAGTGTCCATTGACAGATGAATGGATAAAGAAGATGTGGCACACATATACAATGGACTATTACTCAGTCATAAAAAGAAATGAAATTGAGTTACTTGTAGTGAGGTGGATGGACTTAGAGTCTGTGATACAGAGTGAAGTAAGTCAGAAAGAGAAAAACAAATACTGTATGCTAACACATATATATGGAATTTTTTAAAAAATAAAATAAAATAAAATGGTTCTGAGGAATCTAGGGGCAGGACAGGAGTAAAGACGCAGACGTGGAGAGTGGACTTGAGGACTCGGGGAGGGGGAGGGGTGGGCTGGGACCAGGTGAAAGAGTGGCATGGCCATATATGCACTACCAAATGTAGAATGGTTGGCTGTTGGGAAGCAGAGCATATCATAGCACAGCGAGATCAGCTCGGTGCTTTGTGACCACCTAGAGGGGTGGGATAGGGAGGGTGGGAGGGAGACACAAGAGAGAGGGGATATGGGGATATGTTTATACGTATGGCTGATTCACTTTGTTATACAGCAGACGCTAATGCACCATTGTACAGCAATTATACGCCAATAAAGATGTTAAGGAAAAAAAAAAGACAAGCCCAGTTTCTCCCTAATGAGCGAAGGGAAAGGTTTGGACTCAACACCAGTGCCCCAACATTTGACTTCCATCTGAGGAGTGGCCCCTCAAAACACCTAGCTCTGAAAGCCAGTAGGCTTGCAGCAACTCCATGAGACCCATTTGTAGGAGCACTGGCTGTAGCTATCCTCAGGGCTCAGTGCAGAGGGAGCAGGCAAAAAATGCCAGTCAGTCTTCCAGTCTTCCCTGAATGGGGTCTATTTTTGCACACTTTAAGAAATGCTGCCTGAAGGTCAGAATTCTAATTTAACTTGCATCTAGGGGCTAACTGCAATCCTCCCCAGAGACCAGGGAAGCCAGAACACACCTTTCCACCTTCTCTCTTCAGGCTGCTCCAAGTCACCAGTATCTCCCTGGAAGGAGCTAATATACTCATCTGTACCCCAGCTTTTGCAGCTGCTTCCCAAGGGGTGGGTCCCCAGATCTTCTGGCTCTGATAACCAATGGGCTCCCATTCACTAGTCTCACAGACAGTAGCAAACAAAAAAGCAATTCTTAAACTGGCTATACCCCCAGGGTTCAGCACAGAGTAAGCACGCACAAACCCCCATCTCCCAGTCTTTCCCTAAAAGGGGTCTCTTTGCATACTTTAAAAGATGCTGCCTGAGGTCAGGCTTCTAATTTAGCATGCATCTAGAGGCTAACTGCAATCCTCTCCAAACACTAGGGAAGACTGTGGACACCTCCCATACCCTCTCCTTTTGGTCCTCTCTGAGTCACAGTTATCTCTCTGGAAGGACCTTGTACACACATCTGACACACCAGCTTTAGCGGCTGCCACCTGAGAGAGCCAGGCAACCTGCACCCAGATTGCCTGGCTCCGAAAGCCAATGGGGCTTGCATTCAGGAGTGTCACAGGATTGCGCTAAACAGATAACAAGTTCTTAATGAGCTCAAAAACACTCCACCCACTTCGGCTCTACACCCCAACCCAGTGTGGAGAGAACAGACAAAAACTCTGAACTGCCACTGGGACCGGGAGTGAAGAAACAGAGAGATGTTTGTAAAAGGGTACAAAATTTCAGCTATAAGATGAATAGGTGTGAGGATCTAATGAAAACCATAGTGACTCTAGTTGATAACACTGTACTGTATAATTGAAACTTGCTAGGAGACTAAAACTTAAATGTTCTCAAACACAAAAAGATAAATGTGAAGTGATGGATGTGTTAATGAAATAGATGAAGGGAATCCTTTCACAATGTATATGTATGTATATTAAATCACTGTGATGTACACTTTAAATATCTTACAATTGTATACATTAATTATACCTCAAAATAGCTGAAATTTTTTAAAAACCCCAGATTCAAGAAGCTCAATGAACTCCAAGCAAAATAAATATGAGAAAAACTACTCCCACACCACATCACAATCAAATTGCTTAAAAGCAGTAATAAAGAGAAAATCTTAATAGAAGCCAGAGAAACACCTAGAGAAATAATAAGAATGATAGCAGACTTCTCACTGGTAATAATGCTAGCCAGAAAACAGCACAGCAAAATCTTTAAAATACTAACATTTAAAAAAAGTCAACCTAGAATTCTATACCTAGCAGAAATATTTTTCAAAAACTAGGGCTGAAAAGGGAGGATGACATCAGCAAGATGGCAGAATAGGAAGTCATAGACCCTCCTTCTGTATAGCTGATTCACTTTGTTATAAAGCAGAAACTAACACACCATTGTAAAGCACTTATATTCCAATACAGATGTTAAAAAGTCAATGAAATAAAAATTTAAACATAAAGTTACCAAAGATAAAAATATTAAAATAAAGAAAATAAAACAAATAAAAAGTATACAGTGAAAATTAACCAAAATGCAGATTGAGAAGGAAATTCAAAGGCTATAAATTAAGAATATAATACAAATATAACAATATAATATAAAGAATAATATATTCATGAGAAAATAAAATGGATTAGGAGGCAGAATTTAAAACAATAAGACAAAAATAGAATAAACAAAGGAAAAGAACAGATAAAACAACAGAAATCTAGGGTATAAATGTGTCTGAAACAATGCGAGACCAACCTGTACAAACTTCCCCAGCAAACCCTGTACCTGGTATATCTTAAATAGCATGTTGTTGAGGAATTCAGTATCTTAAAATATTCTATACAATGGGTGCACTATATCCATTCTACAAATGAGCACAGAGATAATAAACAATTTGCCCAAAGCCACACATGTCCCATTTCTTACAATATAACTTGTGGCTTTGTTTTTTAAAGAATTCCTTCTCCCTTAAGTAAAAGAAAAAATTTACCTTACAAACTATTATATTCTGAATTTATCTGTTTGAAAAATACAGTGTTGGTATAGTGTTTAGAGTTACTTTAAAGTAAGACACATTAAAGACAAAATGTTTGAGACAATTTAAAGATCTTTAAAATTCACTAGGCATTTCTAGTCTGACAGTTAACATGCCTCCACAAAATGTACAATCTACCACATCATGTTGACAGATCAAATCCAAAATAAGCTCTATTAATTAGCACAGGAAATAATAGTGCCATTTAATGATAACTTTGAAGGAAGTTGTTTTGTTATAGATTTCTAAAAGAAATTAGTTGTATTTTACTTGTGAGATTGCAAAATGTTGCTCAGAGTCTTTAAAAATTAACAATTCTTATCATAATAAAGATATACTGCTTTGAAATTCTCATAAAAGTTAATTGGTTAAGACTAATCAGTTACAATAATAGCTTCCATTTATTTAGTAAATACTATTGATTAGGTAAATGTTCCAGGCACTTTATAAACATCTTATTTAATCCTCACTCCAACTGTATAAGACAAGAATAGTATTTTTCACATTTTACAATCTCATAAGGCTTTAAAAACTTAACTAGATCATAGAGTATAAATGATGAAACCACAGTGCGAAACCAGATGAGTCTAACTCTAATGTCTACGCTATCTCCACTGTATCCTGACGGAGCCATGTTAGAAAAGATATTACTCAGTGGCACCAGTTGGGGGGTGTGAGGGAAAGATACAGGGATTTCCCATGTACCCCTCACCCCCACACATACATAGCTTCCCCCCATTATCAATATTCCCTCATCAGAGTGGTACATTTTTACAACTGAAGGATCAACCTGACATATCATAATCACCCAAAGTCCATAGTTTACATTACTGTTTACTCTTGGTGTTATACATTCTATGGGTTTAAACAAAAATGTATAATGACATACCCATCATTACTGTATCATACAGAGTATTTTTACTGCCATAAATTCTTTTTTAAATTTAGAATATAAATTTATTTTTAAATAAAAAAACTTTTAAGAAAACACTTTTTCATATTAAAGAAAAGAAATACATTCTGCCATTTTAACAAAACCTTTTATATTAATGAATCATGGTGATTTTACATTATTTAGAAAGAAGAAAGACACAACAGAATGTGCGCTGATTGTATAAAAAGTCAAATTGTAGTGTAATTTTCAGCAGGTAACTGTTCCACTTAATCTTTTATGCATAACTAAATTGGCCTCTAAATTTAATTATTCATATAAGAAATTTAGCCCTTTGTTTTATTTCAGGTAATCTGACTTTGCTAAGTAAAACAGATCAAATTTTGACTACACACTGATTAGGAAGAATATAAAAGTGAATGGCTGAAGTCAGAAATGGTTATCTCAAAAGCTGGAAGATCATCTTAAACTATCCACCCTTTTGGGGGAAGGAGTCCCTCTAACTGACAGTATCCTGGCTGCTATCAAATCTTAAGTTTACTATGTCCTTGCTTCAAAAATAACACTAGAAATTTTATAACCATACATTAATCAAAATTCTGCTGGTTCATGCTTTTTTTCCTCATATCCCCGTTAACCAAATATAGAAGTTCTAATCAGCCATCCAATTGACTAGTTGCTTAACTAATCTTGCAGTTCTCATTTTAAGTCTTCAAACTTCTCATCCTGATCATTTAATTTTCTGTTTTTTCATTCAACAAATACTAAGTTCTAAAAACTTTGGTAGACTCCAGAAATATAATAATGAACAACATACTTGTTATGCACTGAATTGTGTCCCCCCAGAATTCTTATTTTTAGGTCCTAACTCCCAGTACTTAAAAATCTGACTTTGGAGATAGGATCTTTAAAGAAGTATTTAAGTCAAATGAGGTCATTAGGGTGGGCACTAATTCAATATAACTAGTGTCCTTATAAAAAGAGGAGATTAGGACACATACACACAGAGGAAATACTACCTGAAGACAAAGAGAGAAGACAGCCATCTGAAAGCCATGGAGAGAGGTTCAGAAGAAGCCAACCCTAATGACATCTGGATCTTGAACTTCTAACCTCCAGAATTGTGAGAAAATTAATTTCTGTTGTTAAAGCCACCCAGTCGGTATCATTTGTTACAACAGCCCTGGAAAACTAATGTTATATTCATTATTTATTTGTGGCCCCTCACTCATTACTCTAAACACCCATGTGAAAATTTGAAGCTTAAAACTTCCCAAACACAATTATGAACATGGTTAAATACCCAGGGTTGGAGAACGCTTGAGAATTTTCATTTTGGAACTTTAACTGAAATTAGAGCTGTATAACAATAAAAATGGGGAGGGGAGAAGAACAATTTTGAAATAGAGAAACAAAAAACAATCATATCCCAAATTGATATCAACCTTGCTCCTTGCAAATGTTTTCCCAAATGTCAAATAGTTCCAGGAAGTGTTTGAACTTAAAGGCAGCATGGATCAGTGGACAAATCATAGACCTTAGAGACATAAATCTGCTACATGACCCTGAGCAATTACTTAGCCTTTCTTAACCTCAATTCCTAATATGAAAATTCAGAAGTTCATAGTGAGAAACAAATGGGATAATCAAAATTAAAGCAATTTGTACACTTGAAAGAACATTACAAAGATGAGGACTAATTTTGCTGATCTACCAATCTAAAAAACCTATGACAAAAGGATATCAATGAATTTCTCATATAAGTTAGAATATTGATATGGAACAACATAAAGCTTCTTAGTTTGTGGAAACTTTTCTTTTTTAAACCATTATATTCAATACTCTGGAATTTCCTCAATTCTCCTTGAAATTTTGGATGATGAGCAGAGGCTCTGAGACCAGATTTGGGGTGAGAAAGTTAAAAAAAATAATAATAATTCAGACACCACAAATTTGCCCTGTCATTCACCTCAATGGAATAAGAGAAGCAGATAAAGCCTGCTGCAACGTTAATAGGAAAAAATATTTCTCCCAAGAAAATGCTGCAGCTATAAAGGATCATAACAACTCCTTTCTTTGAATGAGGACTGCTTTCTTATTCACCAAGAAACTTTGTACTCTAAAATCATAGATGATCAGAGACTGCTTTTGAAATTATATCAGTAAGAATGAAATATCCCACTCTTGCCTGGAGGATCTAAATACTTCCATACAGACAGGAAGCCTCTATTTAGGACCCAGGCAAATAGCTTCAGATAAAGGAATGGTTTGGAGGACACAATACTCCAAATCTATCTTAACTTTATTGCTTTCAGGGAAATAACACCATAAATCCACTTAGCATCTATACTTGAACCATTTACACAGCCTTGCTCCTTTCTTTCCTTTTAGCTTATCAAGCACTTACACATTTAAAGTAGTTTGAATTTTTCATTTCTAAATTGTCTCTCTTCTTTCTTGCTTGCTTGCTTTCCTTCCCCTTTCCTATCTCCCTCCCTTCCTCTTTCTTCCCTGCTCCCTCCCTCTCTGTGTTATTTAACAGCTCAGAAACTGATTTACTTTAATCTTATCTTTATTCTGTTTGCCTTCTTTTTCAACATATTTTCCACTTTATTATTTCCTTCTTTCTTATTTATTGACTTTATTCTGTCCTTTTTCTAACTTCCTGAATTGGACTCTTGGCTCCTTAATTTACATTCTCTCTTCTTTTCTACTTATTTTTCTTGGTTGGGATTTCCTGTGCTTCCTGAAACAGAGAATTAGGTGTTCCATCAATTCTGAAATATTCTTATTCAGGTCTTGCAAAGTGCTTCTGCCACATTTTTCCTAGTCTTTTCTTCTGGAATTCCAATGAGACATGTTAGACCTTCTCTTTCTAACCTCCATGTCTCGTAAACTCTCTTTCATGTTTTTTATCTCTTTGTGATAATTTCTGCAATCCAATTTTTCATTTCATTAATCTTTTATTTTCTTTAGTCTAATCTTCACTTATGTCATCGGCTTTTTTATTTCAATTATTATAATTTTCACTTTTAGAAGTTCTATATTGTATTTCCTAACCTGCTGAATCTTTATTATTGTATTTGTCCCTTTCTTGGAGAGTCTGTCCTTTATTTAAACATTTTCAACATTATCTGAAGAGCTTAGGAATATTTTCTGCTATGTCTCACTCATGGAAACTTATATCTCAGTTATTTTGTAGTTTGGATTCTCAATTCATCTTTTATTGAAAATTTTCTAAGGGACAAGCCTGGACTGAAACTGCATTCAGTGAAAGATGATATGCATTTGCTTCTGCCAATCACCTAAGAGTGCTATCAAACTGGAACTACATCAAGTTTTTTTTTTTTCTTCTCAGCTCTGGATTGCTTGGACAACAAAAATGACACAAATTCTAACCTGAAAGTGATATAAGTAGTTACCAATTCTCAAGGCATATATTGCCTTGATATTTCTATTAATTTCTTCTCAGAGTCCAGGCCAGGAGACAATTTGCCTTGTAATCTTCCTTAGTTGACTGGGAGATATATTTTTTTCAACTCTATCCTCATATTAATCATAAAGTAAAAGACATAGCTTTATGTGTATTCTCGGTGATACTTTCCCACCTATGCGAATGCAGGGATTTTTCTCCTGCATTGTTGTGGTCATTAAAAGTTTACCAAAGCACAGAGCTGATCTCCCTGTGCTATGTGGCTGCTTCCCACTAGCTAGTTATTTTACGTTTGGTAGTGTATATATGTCCATGCCTCTCTCTCGCTTTGTCACAGCTTACCCTTCACCATTGTAAAGCAATTATACTCCAATAAAGATGTAAAAAAAAAAAAAAAAGTTTAACAAAATTAGCAAATGCCCTCAGGGATAGTCATGATATCAGCAACCACCTACAACTCTGATTTCCAGCTCCCTTTCTTTTTTGGCCTCTAGGGATTTCCCTTACTTCCTTGTGAGCTCACTTGTGCATTTAAAATTATTGTTGCTACTTTACCTAGTATTTGTAGGTATTTTACATTAGAGGTTTTATCAGGACACCTTATCTGCAATTTTGCTGGTAATAGAACTCAGTTCACTCTTCAACCTATTCCAACCTGGCTTTTACTTCCATCATGACACCGTAAATACTTTCACAAATGTCTAACTTATCTACTGTTTTCCATGAGTCCTATCTGACTTTTCAGAAGCTTTCAAAGGAGTTAAATTCTCTTTTCTTCTCTTATTTTCTTGGTTTCCATAATATAACACCCCTGTAAAACATCATAACCTCTGTTTCCTTCCCACTCTTCTTGTTTTTCTTTTTATGACTCCTTTGCCTGTTTCTTTTCCTCCATATTTCTAAATATTTGAGCTGTTCAGAGATTTTTTTTCCAAATCCTCTCCTCATTCTAAACTCTCTTCTTAGAAAATCTCAATCACTTTCATTGTTTTAAATAGTATCTATATATTAACAGCTTCCAAATACGTATCACCAACCCTAAATTGTCTTTTAGGTTCCAAATCTACATATGCAACTACCTACATGACACCTCCACCTGTACCTCTCACAGGCATCTCAGACTTCATCTTCCAATCTAATCCATATCTGCAAATGACACATCCATCAACCCAGTTACTCTTGCCAGAAGTATAGACGTTAGCCTTGATAACATCTTCAACCTCTCCACCACTAACCCACAGCTAACTCATTATCAAATCCCATAAATACCACCTGAAAATATGTATCTTGAATCTATCCACTTCTCTTTGTCTCCATCACCAGGGCTAAGTCACCATCATCTCTTACTTCACAATATTGCAACAGATACCTGATTTCACTGCTCACTCAGTAACCACTACTCACTCACCCAATCAACTACAGCCAGAGTAATCTTAAAATATTAAACTGGATCATGTCACTCTCCTGCTTAAAGGCTTCTTAATGCCCTTGGGATAAAAAAAACAAAATTCTTCACTTGGCATAAAAGAAAGGTCTTATTTATCTAGCCTTGCCTACTTCATCAGGCTTGTTATTAAATATCAGCCACAATAGCTTTCTTTCAAATACACAAACACACGAAACTTTCCCCAACTTTGAAGCTTTAACATCTTCTAATGTGTTAGAAGGGGACACGGGTTCAAGCCCTGGTCCAGAAAAATCCCACATGCCGTGGAGCAACTAAGCTCATGTGCCACAAATACTGAGCCTGCTCTCTACAGCCCACAAGCCACAACTACTGAGCCTGTGTGCTGCAACTACTGAACCCCATGCACCTAGAGCCTGTGCTCTGCAACAAGAGAAGCCACTACAATGAGAAGCCCGCGCACCACGATGAAGAGTAGCCCTCGCTCACCGCTACTAGAGAAAGCCCGCGCACAGCAACAAAAGACACAATGCAGCCAAAAATAAATAAATAAAATTAAATCTTAAAAACAAAAAATCTTCTACTTCTGACTACAATACTCTTTCTATCACTCTTGCATGTTTCGGATCCTGATCCTGACTCCTACTTTCTACTATTTGTAACTTCCTACAAGCTTCTTAAATTCTCTTAGCCTCAATATCCACATTTATTAAATCAGGATAGTAAAAATCTGTCACTGAATTATTGTGAAGATTAAACTAGATAATATGTATATAGTACAGTATCAGTTATACAGTAAGCACTTAATACATTTAGATTTTACTTTTTTATTTTGTTGATTTTTATGTAGCTCTGAAAGGAAACTGAGAACACCTGGTTATAATTCCTTTTATACCATACAAATTCACTCTGGACCTTTGCATGTTGGATAACCCATATTCTTATTTTACAGAACCAGCCTTCACTTTTCAATATTTTGATCAATCTGTCTTGTCTCTGCCCTAATTTCTTCACAATTGTTTTCCATCACAGGATCACGAAGAGAGGTTCTAGTTCCCTGTTCTTTATGGAGAGTCCTGAAAGTTCCTGCTTTTAAAAACAAAGAACATAATTGGGGGGTTTGTAATTTATATTTATTTGTGAGGCTTGTTGTTGGTGTTAATAGTGGTAAATTTTTATTTGGGATTGTATAGTTTCATTTGTTTTGGGTTTGGGTCACATTTTTTTTTACTCTGATTTCAATTTTGGTGGTGCTTATTTGTTGACCTGCACTAGAAAATGAAGGGTAATTTTTCAAAGAACCTCCACAAATATATTTTTCTTTTAGCAGCTTCTATTCCTAAACTTTACTATTCAAATAGAAACAGCAGTTATTTGAGTTGAACTTGTATTCCTACAGAAGTTTTATACACTAGGAAATCCAGCATATATAAAGACAGAAAGGCTGTAGAATAGATATATATTAAGGTCATTTCTCTCTATTTGATATAAAACACCCTTCCTGTCATTTTTCTTCTCTTGGTTTCCTTTTTCAGCCTCAAGTTTATTATGTACTCCATTTTAATGTGTCAGGATGCTTGCTGAAATGAACAGAAGAGGAAAAAAAGAATATAGTTGAGACGAAAAGCAGATTTTTCTCTTCTTTCAGGTTTATTGACAATTGTGACAAAACTTATTTCTACAAGGAAAGAGAAGAAAAGAAAACATGACATTGGGCAAAAAATAGTTTAGCAGTTTCCTGGGTGATCTCTATTATACCTAAATCTGAGTGTGCTGCCATGCTTAGAGTCCATAACATAGCAATGCTATGACAGTGAGAAAAGTCCTTGAGCACCTGGAACTAGGGAGGCCAGAGATGAGAGGGACTCAGCTATTTTTTAATGGCTTTACTGTGTTTACTTAGACGAGGAAAAATATTCCCTGATTTTTCCCTCCAATATCTCTACTATCTTCACTTTTCTAAGCCATACTCAGCCTCAGAAAGGTGATGGAAACTGCTGAGGGGACATGTCAGTCTAGCATGTGATAACTCCCTGCTTTGGACAGAACGTCTCTGTCCTCCCAAAATTCATAAGTGGAAGCCCTAACACCCAGTAGGACTGTACTTAGAGACGGGGCTTCTAAGGAAGTAATTAAGGTTAAATGAGGTCATAAGGGTGGAGCCCTTATCTGATACTGTAAGTATCCTTATAAGAAGAGATACCAAAGAATTTCTTCTCTCTCCCTCCTTGAGAACAAAGAGTTCATGTGAGCAGCCAGCAAGAAGTCGGCTCTCTGCAACCCAAGAGGAGAGCTTTTACTAGACACCAACACTGCTGGCACCTTGAGCCTGAACTTTCAGTCTCTAGAACTGTAATAAATTAAATTTCTGTCATTTAAGTCACTCCATCTCTGGTATTTTGTTATGGCAGCCCTAGCAGACTAATACCCTCCCCAGAATGAAGAAATCTGTTTTACTTTTCTTTGCATCTCCAAGAGTAATATAGCGTTCAATAACTGCTGGTGAATTGAACTGAAAGTTAAGTTAGTCCCTCCCCTCCTCTTTTTGTGTTCCCATCATATTACATTTCGACTATTATTATCAATTTGTCAATATTACCACATATTTTCTTAATAATTTATGTTTTTCTCCTTTACTAGACTGTGGAAAAGGGAAGTAACAAATACTGCCAGTTACCTATCCCAAATCCATATTCCTGGGGGTTTTTGTTGTTGTTGTTGTTTTTCCCCTGCCTTTCAGATAGAGGAGCTTTGTGACTGTGATTCAGTTCTGAACAATGGACACAAGATTTTGTTTTCCTCATTTAATACTGGCAATTTTTCCCCCTTATTTCTTATACTTCACGAGACACTGGGATAGTAGCTATCTTGCTTCATGAGATGACAGGCATGAAGACAAAAGCTACATGCTGTGAACAGTGGACTGGAAAGACAGTAGGAAGCTGGGAAATTGAGGGAATAATGGAATCATTGTATCAGTTCTGGCTTGTTTTCCTCTGGAATTTATTTTTGTGTGTGTGGTACGCGGGCCTCTCACTGTTGTAGCCTCTCCCGTTGCGGAGCACAGGCTCCGGACGTGCAGGCTCAGCAGCCATGGCTCACGGGCCCAGCCACTCCATGGCATGTGGGATCTTCCCAGACCGGGGCACGAACCCGTGTCCCCTGCATCGGCAGGCGGACTCTCAAGCACTGCATCACCAGGGAAGCCCTGGACTTCTTGTTTTGAAGAGGAAATTTTTTTATTTCTTCAAGCACAATATTGAGGTCTCTACTTGCACATGATGCAATTGCTAACTGACAGTAGGAGCTCAATAAACGTTTCTTGAACTGAACTGAAAGGATATGGACAGTATTGCCAAAGTTGATGGGGAAAGTATCCCAGTTAGATCTATTCACCACATGCAGAATTTGGGACTGGAGTGGGTCATGCTTTGGAGCTAAAAATAAAAACAATCTAGATGATCTATAGAACACCAAAGATTGGATACATTCTTTGTTTCAGGGGCCTCATGTTATTGATAATTTATTTAGTCAATAAAAACTGCAAACTGGAGGACTTCACTGATGGTCCAGCGGTTAAGACTCTGCGCTCCCAATGCAGGAGTCCCAGGTTCGACCCCTGGTCAGGGAACTAGATCCCTCATGCCACTACTAAAGACCTGGTGCAAATAAATTAATTAATTTTTAAAAAAAACTGCAAACTGGTAAAAATGAAAATTCAGTCAGGAGAAAATTAGGCAATACTGTGTTTTTCTTGAACATCCCTCAGAATTTTGAAGTGTCATTAATAGATAATGTTTATAGAAATAGAAAACAGCAGAAGATTCACCATAGATTAATATACCATGCAAGGTTAAGGAGAGAGAAAAGGAAGATGCAGAAATGAGGTATGTGTGGAGCAGATAAAAAAAGAAAACAAAAATCACCCCCAGATATTGGTACTGATGGTACTAGAGACAGAGAGTGACAATGGAGAGGGCTTGAGCATATAATAATAATGTCAGGTACTATTATCTTGGTATGTACTGTAAGGCAAGTACTATACTATGTATTTAATACACTATCTTATTCAATTCTCAGAGAAACCCTTGAGAGAGTAGATTTGTACCCATTTTTCAGATGAATAAATTGAGTCTTAGAGAAGTGAATAAAATAACTTGCTAAAGAAATTTTAGGCCAGGATTCACACCTCTGTCCTCTGCTATATCACCTGCCTGGATAGGTCACAGCTCTCTTGTGCCCAACACAAAGTACTTAGTTTCAGATACCAATACTACCACTGCTACTGCTGGTTAAGAGGCAAAATGGTTTAGCTGAATAAACTCAATTTAAATCATGGCATCATAGGTTACTAGTTCTGTGACCTAGGGCAAGATACTTCTGATTTCAGATCTCTATTAACTAAAATAACTATTAATAACGTCCATCCTGCATGTCTCATACAATTGTGAATGTACTTTTAAATGCTAAGCAATTTTTTAAGGGTAAAGGATTATTATTATCAGAAGACAAAAACAGAGTGATAATTTGTAGTTTTCTGCAGTATTTGCACAATAAAGTTCCTCTGGACAGAAAAGATTTGCTGTACTGAATATTGAAAAATTAATCTCATTGAGTTATAATGTTGTGCTAAGACCATAAGCACAAGTACAAGGACAAAACATAAGCTTCTCCCAAACCAAAAAAGGACTTATGTTGGTATCAAGACAATACAATCAGTATTCGCTGTGACATTTCTGCAGCACCTAAAGAGCAAAGCATGTCAGTCACATCCATCCATCTCTTCATTCCTACATTCATCCATTTATTCAAAATACATATACATATATACACAGAGACAGAGATACAGACAGAAAGACAGATATAGACAGACTGCATCATATACAAGGTACTATATTCATTGCTAGATATACAGTGGTGAACGAAATAGACCCTGCCTTATTTTTAAGCTTTTAGTTTAGTTACCAACAACATATTGATGGTACAGGATCTTATGTTTATACACATTTTTCAATCTTCTATTCATTTCCCTTTATTACTTCATTCAGTATACATTTATTGAGTGTGCATACTCTTCCCCCCTCAATAAATGGAAACTTGCTTCCTCCAACTGGGCAAAACAAGAACCATGAAATTATTATAACTCTTCTCTTTCTCTCACTTTCATTCCATCAGCAAATCCTAACAGCGCTTCCTTCTAAATATAGCTCAAATATGACTGCTTCTCACTACTTCTACCCCACCATCTTGGTAAAAGAAGCCATCATCTCTCACCTGAGTAATTTCAATAGCTACTTTAATTATTTATTTATTTATTTTTTTTTGCGGTACGCGGGCCTCTCACTGTTGTGGCCTCTCCCGTTGTGGAGCACAGGCTCCGGACGCGCAGGCTCAGTGGCCATGGCTCACAGGCCCAGCTGCTCCGGGGCATGTGGGATTTTCCCGGACCGGGGCACGAACCCGTGTCCCCCGCATCGGCAGGCGGACTCTCAACCACTGTGCCACCAGGGAAGCCCCTCAATAGCTACTTTATTGCTCACCCTGCTCCTACCCATACTCCACCCCTATCCCACCCTTTGAGTCTTTGTCATGAAAACAAGAGCAAACAATCAAACACCAGGCCTTCTGGAACAGCTTTTACTTCAGGAAATTTACAGCAAAAGAAACAAGCATGTGCGTTAGCATGAGTTCCTCTTTGCCCATTGAATTCTGAGGTAACAAACAAGGATCTAACAGGACTGGACATCAAACTCTAGTCATTTTAAGGTACCTAATTAGGAAGGCACCAATCTCTACCCTGGTATGATCACAGAGGGATCCAAATATAGTAATTATGTCATGGCAGAAACTTGGCCTTCAACCCTCTTCCATCAACATCGGCATTCTTCAGTTAGGAGACAGCAGCCTCTCCTGTAGGAGTTAGGTTATAAGGCTTGTAGCTGCTATTATATGATGTGGCAGGCTAGTGACCTATTTTTGCCACTAAATCATTCTACCAGGATTGATTGCCATAAGTATTTGGTTTCCATGGAGCTCTAAAAGAATACAACTTCTCTCTTACAGGCTGAAGGGAATCAGTACTGAACATGGTAATCCTACCAGTTATCCATTTTATAACCCATTTTAACACAACGGTGAAAGAGACCCATTTAAATCAAAAGTCAGATTATGCCCCTTCTCTGCTCCAAGCCATCCAGTGGCTTCCCATATCACTTGGCATAAAATCCAAAGCCCTACAAGCTCCAGCTACCTTCCCACTACCTCTCTAACTTCATTCTTGCCATTTTGCCTGTCACTCACCCACCCTCCAGCCACACAGTCCTTCTAACATTCACAAGTTTTGCCTTTACTATTCCTTCTGCTTGGAACATTTTCTCCCCAGATATCCACAAGGTAGGTAAAGTGTCTCAGATGGGAAATTACAAAGGTATGGAAACTGAATTAAACTGCCTGTTTATTAACAGAAATCCCCAATCCAATAACTTAACTTAAAAAAATTTATATATATATATATATATATATCCTGGCCCAGTGATATCCCTGGGGTACTTGGAAGAAGCAAAAGCAAAACAATTTTAGATAAAAATTCTTATAAGCTAGGCCACGTGGGATTCCCATAGGAGTGAAAAAAAAAGAGTTCCACTGAAGATGTTATTGCCAGGAAATGAGTATTTTCATGTTTCTACATGGTTAGGACTTTCTGAGCAAATTTTACTGGATGCTGAGTTAGATAACACGTCTTAGAAGTTAAATGATGACTGAATAGTGAGAAAACTTCTGAGAGATTTACCTTCCTGGGAGTATGTGTTTAGCTTTCATAGGGGGATGAGACATAGAGATATTCTAGGTGTTGTAAGCCCAGAGACAGTAAGTAGTCTTATCTTCTCCCTGGAAACATGTATTTACATTCCAAAGGGTAAGAACCCAGAAACCTTCCCTTTCTCTTTCTTTTCTTCTTATTTACATTAGAGAGATTGGGTTTCTCACCCTCTCTCTGGAAGGGAGTGTGACAGCTATTTAAACCATCCTATATAAACTGCAAGAATTGTAACTAAAGAGTTTCTCTCCTGCAGTACAGACTTCAGTACATGTAGAGTGACTTTGTCTCTTATCACCTCACCCTAGAAGGAGGAAAGAAGTGGGGCAAGGAGAACTAATGCAGTTATTGATAAAAGAGATAATAGCACTGAAATAAAGAAATAAGAAAAAAAGAAATAATAGCTTTGATCTCTGCTCCAGAAACCTCACGTTTACATTCAGGATAGTATAAATAAACTTAGATTTTAAAACTTATCATTTAACATCTAAATTCACAAAACACACGGGAAATTAATCCACCATGAGAGACAGCAGACACAACAAACAGAAGGATGAGCACCCCAGGGACCTGAGAAAAGAGAACAATCTGAAATAGACTTTTAAATAACAGAATTTAAATTGATTAAAAAGATAACAGAAGTTATAAAACCATAAGGAAGAAACAGTACAGCATGAGGAAAAACATAGGACTTATTTCAAATACTTATCATTAAAGGACATAGTTTCCTAGTAGAATCATTTTACTATTTCAACATGAATTTTAGTAATGATTTTTTTAAAAGATGGTTTTAGGATTACTAAGAGTTCAATGAAATAGCTTTGTAATCTTGTCCAATTCTACTTATAAACTTTGAATTCAAAACCAATATAGACTTTTGCTAGGTATGACTACTTGATAATATTTATCAGGAATATTTGCGTGGTCGGGCACTATGTGTATCCTTGCTGTGAGAAATGATGTTAAGTATATTATCATACTGTGAAAATATATATATATATGGGGGAAAAAAAGAAAAACATAGGAAAATTTGGAAAAGAATCAAAGAGAAATTTAATTTTGAAGAATATGCATCAAAATTAACTGAATGAACTCAATGGCTTTGGTCAGAAAACTGATTAGACAACATTCACAGAAGCACTAATGAAGAGGGGGGAAAAAACAGATATAAGATTCTTATCCAAAATGGAATATAGAGAGATAAAGAGATAAAAAGGAACAAAGAAAAGTTAAGAGATATGAAGATTAGAATGATCAAGGCCACCACATGTCTAAGAGAAGTACAAGAAAGCATATAGCGAAAATGTGGGAGGGGCAGTACTCAATGAGCTGAAGATAAAAAATTTTCAATAGCTGATGGAAAAACATGATTTTTTTCATGTTGATTAAGCAGACAAAAATAAAAAATGAATAAACAGATAAACCATAATCACCAATAACAAAAAGTTTTTAAAAAGCAACCTTAGATTAAAAAAAAAAAATTATCTACCATGGACTATAACATGGCTTCCTAAGAGCAAAAATAGATGCTAGATGATTTAATACCCACAAAATGAGGGAAAATACTTATCAATTCTGAATTTTGTGCTGATTTATATAATGATTTGAGGGTGCAGAAAGAAAGAAAAACAGGTTCAAACAGTGTTAAACAAGAAAAGGGAATGTTTTCCATTAGTGTACACTTGCTACAATAACTCTTAAAGAAAGTACTTAATGAAGAAATAAACTGAAAAAAAGAGAGGCCAGCATGAAGAAATAAGTTAGTAAACATGTGAGTAAATTTGAAAAAGCACTGACTGTAAGAGCAAATTATTAAAATAATGACCACTTTTTAAGGGTTTAAAAACTAAGGTAAAAATAATATATAAGAAAATATACGAAAGAAGAAATAAAAAAGTATTCTATAATTCAGAAAAAAGGGTAGAGACGTTGGTTGAATTTAGAGTTTATTGAGTCAAAAAAAATGTTAAAAATTAAGGATGACTATAAACTTCCAGTTAAAAGATAAAGAAGTACTAGTGCGGGGAGACCTCCAAGATGGCAGAGGAGTATCACCTTCCTCCCCACAAATACATCAGAAATACATCTACATGTGGAACAACTCCTACAGAGCACCTACTGAACACTGGAAGAAGACTTCAGACTTCCCAAAAGGCAAGAAACTCCCCCACGTAACTGGGTAGGGCAAAAGAAAAAAGAAAAAACAGAGCCAAAAGAATAAGGACAGGACCTGCACCTCGGGGAGGGAGCTGTGAAGGAGGAAAAGTTTCCATACACTAGGAAGCCCCTTCACTGGTGGAGATGGGGGGAGGAGCTTCAGAACCACGAAGGGGGATGAAGCAACAGGGGTGCAGAGGGCAAAGCGGGGAGATTCCCACACAGAAGATTGCTGCCGACCAGCACTCACCAGCCCGAGAGGCTTGTCTGCTCACCCGCCGGGGCGGGCGGGGGCTGGGAGCTGAGGCTGCGGCTTCGGAGGTCAGATACCAGGGAGAGGACTGGGGCTGGCTGCATGAACACAGCCTAAAGGGGGCTAGAGCGCCACAGCTATCCAGGAGGGAGTCTGGGGGAAAAGCTGGACCTGCCTAAGTGGCAAGAGACCATTGTTTGGGGATACGCGAGGAGACGGGATTCAGAAACCTGCCTAAACGAGCTCCAGAGACGGACGTGAGCCATGGCTATCAGTGCAGACACCAGAGATGGGTATGAAACGCTAAAGCTGCTGCTGCAGCCATCAAGAAGCCTGTGCGCAAGCAGAGGTCACTATCCACACCTCCCCTCCCGGGAGCCTGTGCAGCCCGCTACTACCAGGGTGCCACGACCCAGGGAAAACTTGGGGAGAACACAGAGCGCGCCTCAGGCTGTTGCAACGTCATGCGGCAACTCCCTCTGCAGGCTCGCCCTGCATTCCATACCCCTCCCTCCTCCCAGCCTGAGTGAGCCAGAGCCCCCTAATCAGCTGCTCCTTTAACCCCATTCTGTCTGGGCGGGAAGAGATGCCCTCAGGGGACCTACACACAGAGGCGGGGCCAAATCCAAAGCTGAAACTCAGGAGCTGTTCGAACAAAAAGGAGAAAGGGAAATCTTTCCCAGCAGCCTCAGGAGCAGCAGATTAACTTTCCACAATCAACTTGATGTACCCTGCATCTCTGGAATACCTGAATAGACAACAAATCATCCCAAAATGGAGGCGATGGACTTTGGGAGCCACTGTAGACATGGCGTTTGATGTACGCAACTGACTGGTTTCTGGTTTTATGTTTATCGTAGTTCAGTATTTCAAATTATAATCACTGGTAGATTTGTTTATTGATTTAGTTGCTCTTTCTTTTATATATATATATATTTTTTTCCTTTTTCTCTTTTTGTGAGTGTGTATGCTTCTCTGTGTGATTTTGTCTGTATAGGTCTGCTTTTACAATGTGTCCTTGGGTTCTGTCTGTCTGGGGTTTTCGGGGTTTTTTTAAGTATAGTGTTAAGCACTTCTTAACATTACTGGAATTGTTTTTTGGTTTGGTGGCTCTCTCTTTTTTCTTATTACTTTTTAATTTTTAATTTTTAATGTTTTTAAATTTTTATTTTAATAACTATATTTCTTTTTATTTTATTTATTTATTTACTTTTCTCTCCCTTTTCCTCTGAGCCATGTGGCTGACAGGGCCCTGGTGCTCCAGCTGGGTGTCAGGCCTGTGCCTCTGAGATGGGAGAACAGAGTTCAGGACACTGGTCCACCAGAGCCCTCCCAGCTCCACATAATAGCAAATGGCAAAAGCTCTCCCAGAGATATCCATCTCAAGGCTAAGACCCAAACCCACTCAAAGACCAACAAGCTACAGTGCTGGACACCCGATGCCCAACAACTAGCAAGACAGGAACACAACCCCACCCATTAGCATAGAGGGTGCCTAAAATCATAATAAGTCCACAGACACCCCAAAACACACCACCAGACGTGGACCTGCCCAGCAGTAAGACAAGATCCAGCCGCATCCACCAGAATACAGGCACCAATCCCCTCCACCAGGAAGCCTACACAACCCACTGAACCAAACTTAGCCACTGGAGGCAGACACCAAAAACAATGGGAAGGATGAACCAGCAGCCAGAAAAAAGAAGACCCCAAACACAGTAAGTTAAGCAAAATGGGAAGACAGAGAAAAACAGAGCAGATGAAGGAGCAAGGTAAAAACCCACAAGACCAAACAAATGAAGAGGAAATAGGCAATCTACCTGACAAAGTATTCAGAGTAATGATAGGAAATATGATCCAAACTCTTGGAAATAGAATAGAAAAAATACAAGAAATGTTTAACAAGGACCTAGAAGAACTAAACAGCAAACAAACAATGACGACCAACACAATAAATAAAATTAAAAATTCTCTAGAAGGAATCAATAGCAGAATAATGGAGGCAGAAAAACGGATAAGTGACCTGGAAGATAAAACAGTGGAAATAACTACTGCAGAGCACAATAAACAAAAAAGAATGAAAATAATTGAGGACAGCCTTAGAGACCTCTGGGACAACATTAAAGACACCAACATTGGAATTATAGGGGCCCCAGAAGAAGAAGAGAAAAAGAAAGGGACTGAGCAAATATTTGAATAGAATATAGTTGAAAACTTCCCTAATATGGGAAAGGAAATAATCAACACCAGAAAGCATAGAGAGTCCCAAACAGGATAAATCTAAGGAGAAACATGCCAAGACACATATAAATCAAACTATCAAAAATTAAATACAAAGAAAAAATATTAAAAGCAACAAGGGAAAAACAACAAAAACATACAAGGGAATGCCCATAAGGTTAACAGCTGATCTTTCAGCAGAAACTATGCAAGCCAGAATGGAGGGACAGGACATATTTAAAGTAATGAAAGGGAAAAACCTACAATGAAGATTACTCTACCCAGCAAGGATCTCATTCAGATTCCACGGAGAAATTAAAACCTTTACAGACAAGCAAAAGCTAAGAGAATTCAGCAACACCAAAGCAGCTTTACAACAAATGCTAAAGGAACTTCTCTAGGCAGTTCTCTATACAAGAGAAGGAAAAGACCTATAATAACAAACCCAAAACCATTAAGAAAATGGTAATAGGAACATACATATTGATAATTACCTTAATATAAATGGATTAAATGCTCCTACCAAAATACACAGCCTGGATTAATGGATACAAAAACAAGACCCATATATATGCTGTCTACAAGAAACCCACTTCAGACCTAGGGACACATACAGACTGAAAGTGAGGGGATGGAAAAAGATATTCCATGCAAATGAAAATCAAAAGAAAGCTGCAGTAGCAATACTCACATCAGATAAAACAGACTTTAAAATAAAGAATGTTACAAGGGACAAGGAAGGACACTACATAATGATCAAGGGATCAACCCAAGAAGAAGATAAAACAATTATAAATATATAGGCACCCAATATAGGATCATCTCAATACATAAGGAAACTGCTAAGAGCTATAAAAGAAGAAATCGACAGTGACACAATAATAGTAGGGGACTTTAACGCCCCACTTTCCCAAATGCACAGATCATCCAAAATGAAAATAAATAAGGAAACACAATCTTTAACTGACACATTAAACAAGATGGACTTAATTGATATTTATAGGACATTCTACCCCAAAACAACAGAACACACTTTCTTCACAAGTGCTCATGGAACATTCTCCACGATAGATCATATCTTGGGTCACAAATCATGCCTTGTTAAATTTAAGAAAACTGAAATCATACCAAGCACCTTTTCTGATCACAACGCTATGAGATTAGAAATCAATTACAGGGGAAAAAAACGTAAAAAACACAAACACTTGGAAGCTAAACAACACACGACTTAATAACCAAGAAATCGCTGAAGAAACCAAATAGAAAATCAAAAAATACCTAGTAACAAATGACAATGAAAACACGACACAAAACCTATGGGGTGCAGCAAAAGCACTTCTAAGATGGAAGTTTATAGCAATACAATCTTACCTCAAGAAACAAAAAACGTCTCAAATTAACAACCTAATCTTACACCTAAAGCAATTAGAGAAAGAAGAACAAAAAAACCCTCAAAGTTAGCAGAAAGAAATAAATCACATAAATCAGATCAGAAATAAAGGAAACGATAGCAAAGATCAATAAAACTAATAGCTGGTTCTTTGAGAAGATAAACAAAATTGATAAACCATTATCCAGACTCATCAACAAAAAAAGGAAGAAGACTCAAATCAATAGAATTAGAAATGAAAAAGAAGTAACAACTGACACCTCAGAAATACAAAAAAGGGATCATGAGAGATTACCACAAACAACTATATGCCAATAAAATGGACAACCTGGAAGAAATGGACAAATTCTTAGAAAAGCACAACCTTCTGAGAATGAACTAGGAGAAATAGAAAATATAAACAGACCAATCACAAGCACTGAACTTGAAACTGTAATTAAAAACCTTCCAATAAACAAAAGCCCAGGAGCAGACGGCTTCACAAGCGAATTCTATCAAACATTTAAAGAAGAGCTAACACCTATTCTTCTCAAACTCCTCCAAAATATAGCACAGGGGGAACACTCCCAAACTCATTCTATGAGGCCACCATCACCCTGTTACCAAAACCAGACAAAGGTGTCACAAAAAAAGAAAACTACAGGCCATTATCACTGATGAACATAGATGCAAAAATCCTCAACAAAATACCAGCAAACAGAATCCAACAGCACATTCAAAGTATCATAAACCATGATCAAGTGGGGTTTATCCCAAGAATGCAAGGATTCTTCAATATATGCAAATAAATTAATGTGATACACCATCTTAACAAATTGAAGAAGAAAAACCATATGATCATCTCAATAGATACAGAAAAAGCTTTTGACAAAATTCAACACACATTTATGATAAAAACTCTCCAGAAAGTGGGCATAAAGGGAACCTACCTGGGCCTCCCTGGTGGCGCAGTGGTTAAGAGTCCGCCTGCCGATGCAGGGGATACGGGTTCGTGCCCCAGTCTGGGAGGATCCCATATGCCGCGGAGCGGCTGGGCCCGTGAGCCATGGCCGCTGGGCCTGCGCATCCGGAGCCTGTGCTCCGCAACGGGAGAGGCCACAACAGTGAGAGGCCCACATACCGCAAAAAGAAAAAAAAAAAAAAAAAAAAAGGGAACCTACCTCAACATAATAAAGGCCATATATGACAAACCCACAGCAAACATCATTCTCAATGGTGAAAAACTGAAAGCATTTCCTCTAATATCAGGAACAAGACAGGGATGTGCACTCTCACCACTATTATTCAACAGAGTTTTGGAAGTCCTAGCCACAGTAATCAGAGAAGAAAAACAAATACAAGGAATACAAATTGGAAAAGAATAAAACTATCACTCTTTGCAGATGACATGATACTATACATAGAAAATCCTAAAGATGCCACCAGAAAACTACTAGAGCTAATCAGTGAATTTGGTAAAGTTGCAGTATACAAAATTAATGCACAGCAATCTCTTGCATTCCTATACACTAACAATAAAAGATCAGAAAGAGAAATAAGGAAACACTCCCATTTACCATTGCAACATAAAGAATAAAATATCTAGGAATAAACCTACCTAGGGAGACAAAAGACCTTTAATGCAGAAAAGTATAAGACATTGATGAAAGAAATTAAAGATGATACAAACAGATGGAGAGATGTACCATCTTCTTAGATTGGAAGAATCAATATTGTGAAAATGACTATACTACCCAAAGTAATCTACAGATTCAGTGCAATCCCTACCAAATTACCAATGGCATTTTTTACAGAACTAGAACAAAAAAATCTTAAAATATATATGGAGACACAAAACACCCTGAATAGCCAAAGCAGTAATGAGGGGAAAAAACAGAGCTGGAGGATTCAGCCTCCCTGACTTCAGACTATACTATAAAGCACAGTAATCAAGACAATATAGTACTGGCACAAAAACAGAAATATAGATCAATGGAACAGGATAGAAAGCCCAGAGATAAACCTTTGCACATATGCTCACCTAATCTATGGCAAGGAGGTAAGGATATACAATGGAGAATATACAGTCTCTTCAGTAAGTGGTGCTGGGAAAACTGGACAGCTACATGTAAAAGAATGAAATTAGAACACTCCCTAATACCATAAACAAAAATAAACTCAAAATGGATTATAGACCTAAATGTAAGACTGGACACTATAAAACTCTTAGAGGAAAACATAGGCAGAACAATCTTTGACATAAATCACAGCAAGACCTTTTTTGATCCACCTCCTAGAGTAATGGAAATAAAAACAAAAATAAACAAATGGGATCTAATGAAACTTAAAAGCTTTTGCACAGCAAAGGAAACTACAAACAAGACGAAAAGACAACCCTCAGAATGGGAGAAAATATTTGCAAACAAATCAATGGACAAAGGATTAATTTCCAGAATATATAAACATCTCATGCAGCTCAATATTTAAAAAAAAACAAACAACCCAATCCAAAAATGGGCAGAAGACCTAAATAGACATTTCTCCAAAGAAGCTATATAGGCCAAGAAGCACGTGAAAAGCTGCTCAACATCACTAATTATTAAAGAACTGCAAATCAAAACTATAATGAGGTATCACCTCACACCAGTCAGAATGGGCATCATCAGAAAATCTACAAACAACAAATGCTGGAGAGGGTGTGGAGAAAAGGGAACCCTCTTGCACTGTTGGTGGGAATGTAAGTTGATACAGCCACTATGGATAACAGTATGGAGGTTCCTTTAAAAAGTACAAATAGAACTACCACATGACTCAGCAATCCCACTACTGAGCATATACCCTGAGAGAATCATAATTCAAAAAGGGTCATGTACCACAATGTTCACTGCAGCTCTGTTTACAATAGGCAGGACATGGAAGCAACCTAAGTGTCCATCAACAGATGAATGGATAAAAAGATGTGGCACATATATACAGTGGTATATTACTCAGCTATAAAAAGAAACAAAATTGAGCTATTTGTAGTGAGTTCGATGGACCTAGAGACTGTCATACAGAGTGAAGTCAGAAAGAGAAAAATAAATACCGTATGCTAACACACATATATGGAGTCTAAAAAAAAAAAAAAAAAAAAAAAAGCAAGTGGTTCTGAAGAACCTAGGGGCAGGACAGGAATAAAGATGCAGATGTAGACAATGGACTTGAGGACACGGGGAGGGGGAAAGGTAAGCTGGGACGAAGTGAGAGAGTGGCATGGACTTACATATATTACCAAATGTAAAATAGATAGCTAGTGGAAAGCAGCCACATAGCACAGCGAGATCAGCTTGGTGCTTTGTGACCATCTAGAGGGGTGGGATAGGAAGGGTGGGAGGGAGACACACAGGGAGGAGATATGGAGATATATGTATATGTATAGCTGATTCACTTTGTTATAAAGCAGAAACTAACACATCATTTTAAAGAAATTATACTCTAATAAAGGTGTTAAAAAAAAAGAAAAGAAATAAAAACAAGGTAGCAAAAGACCTTTGGACAATAACTGAGTGGTATAGTGTTTTAGCTGTAGAGATAAACATAATTATAGAATTTTATATAGCCTATTCTTATGGACTGGCTTTGTCCCTGTAAAATTCATATGCTCAACTAATCCTCAGCACCCCAGAATCAGACTGTATCTGGAGATAGGGTCTTTAAAGGGGGTAATTAGGTTAAAATGAGGTCATTAAGGTAGGCCCCCATGCAATATTACTGGTGTCCTTAAAAGAAACAGAGTTAAGAATTTAGGACACTGACATGCTAAAAGGGAAGACCATGTGAAGTACAGGGAGAAGATGGCCTTCTACAAGCCAAACAGAGAGGCCTCAGAAGAAACCAACCCTGCCAACACCTAGCCTCCATAACATGAGAAAATAAATTTGTCATTCAAGTTAAAAAAAAAAAAAGAAGTACTAGTGATGTAATGTAAAACATGATAAATATAATTAACACTGCTGTATGTTACATATAAAAGTTGTTAAGAGAGTAAATCCTAAGAGTTCTCATCACACAAAAAATTTCCTATTTCTTCAATTTTGTATCTATACGAGATGATGAACATTCACTAAACTACTGTGATAATCATTACATGATGTATGTAAGTGAAATCATTATGCTGTACACCTAAAACGTATGCAGTGCTGTATGTCAGTTTTATCTCAATAAAACTGGAATTTTAAAAATTGACAAAAAAATTAAGGATGACTTTTTTTAGCCATTTTTTTATTGATGTATAGTTAATTTACAACATGTTAGTTTCAGGTAAACAGTAAAGTGATTCATGTTTTATATATATATATAAATATATATTATATATTTATAATATATAAGATTTTTCAGATTCTTTTCCATTATAGGTTAATACAAGATACTGAATATTGTTCTGTGCTATACAGTAGGTCCTTGTTGTTTATCTATTTTATATATAGTAGTACATATCTCTTAATCCCGAACTCCTAATTTATCTTTCCTTTGCCCCCTCCCTACTATCCCCTTTGGTAACCATAAGATTGTTTTCTATGTCTGTGAGTCTATTTCTGTTTTGTAAATAAGTTCATTTGTATCATTTTTTTAGATTCCACATATAAGTGATATCATATGATATTTGTCCGACTTACTTCACTTATATAATAATCTCTAGATCCATCCGTGTTGCTGCAAATGGTATTATTTCATTCTTTTTTATGGCTGAGTAACATTCCATTGTATATACATATAACATATCTTCTTTATCTATTCATCTGTCAATGCACATTTCAGTTCCTTCCATGTCTTGGGTACTGTAAATAGTGCTGCTAGGAACATTGGGGTGCATGTATCTTTTTGAACTAGAGTTTTCTCGGGATATATGCCCAGGAGTGGGATTGCAGGATCATATATGGCAATTCTATTTTTAGTTTTTAAAGGAACTTCCATACTGTTTTCCATCATGGCTACACAAATTTACATTCCCACCAATAGTACACAAGGGTTCCCTTTTCTCTACATCCTCACCAACACTTGTTACTTCTAGTCTTTTTGATAATAGCCATCCTAACAAGTGTGAGGTAATATCTCACTGAAGTTTTGATTTGCATCTCCCCAATATTGAGCATCTTTTCATGTACCTGTTGGCCATCATATGTCTTCTTTGGAGAAGGGTCTATTTAGGTCTTCTTCCCATTTTTTGATTGGATTGTTTGGTTTTTGATATTAATCTATATGAGTTGTTTGTATATTTTGTAAATTAATCCCTTGTCAATCACATTGTTTACAAATATTTTCTCCCATTCTGTAGGTTGTCTTTTCGTTTTGTTTATGGTTTCTTTTGCTGTGCAAAAACTTTTAAGTTTAATTAGGTCCCATTTATTTATTTCTGTTTTTATTTCCATTACTCTAGGTGACAAATCCAAAAAAATATTGCTGCAATTATATCAAAGTGTGTCCTGACTATGTTTTCCTCCAGGAGTTTAATAGTATCCAGTCTTACATTTAGGTCTTTAATCCACTTTGAGTTTATTTTTGTTTATGGTGTTAGCTAATTTCATTCTTTTACATGTAGCTATCCAGTTTTCCCAGCACCACTTACTGAAGAGACTGTCTTTTCTCCATTGTATATTCTTGCCTCTTTGTTGTAGATTAATTGGCCATAAGTACATGGTTTTATTTCTGGGCTTTCTATCCTGTTCCATTGATCTATGTGTCTATTTTTGTACCAGTACCATATTGTTTTGATTACTATAGCTTTGTAGTATAGCCTGAAATCAGGGAGTGTGATTCCTCCAGCTCCATTATTCTTTCTCAATATTATTTTGGCTCTCAGGGTCTTTTGTGTTTCCAAACAAATTTTCAAATTTTCTGTTCCCATTCTGTGAAAAATACCACTGACAATCTGATAGGGGTTACACTGGATCTGTAGACTGCCTTGGGTAGTAAGGTCATCTTAACAATACTGTTTCTTCTAATCTAAGAACAGCAAGGATGACTTTTCAAAGAATGCAAATGGAAGTTACAACTTCTAAACCAGTAAAAGGAAGAAAGAATAAAGAAAACTTGATCAATCTAATACAAATCAAGAAAGAAAATAAACAAAAGCCTAGGAAAATAAGTATAGTACATAAAAAACAAAAAAACAAGGTGGTAGAAATAATTCCGAATATTTGGGAAACTGCAATAAATGTAAATAAAATAATCAGTTACTTAAAAGAGATTCTCATGTTGGATTTTAAAAATCCAACTACGTGTTACTTATAATAGACATACCTAAAGTATGACAATGAAGAAAAAGCTGGCTGACAAAGTGTGGAAAAGATGTATCATGAAAAAGCTAACCAAAGAAGTTGTATAGTTATATTGATATCAGCCAAAATAGACTCCAAGGCAAGGATTGTTATTGCTAAAGAAGATATTTATGTAATGATCAGATGAATAATTTACCAAGATGATAGAACAAGCATGAACCTGTATTTATTTCACATGATCTCTCAATACATAATTGACAGAATTATAAAAATACAGCTTGAATCTACATAGCATCAAATATGTAAAGCAAAACTTGCAAAATTACCAAAGAAAGAAAACAAATTCCCAAACGTGAACTTGTGGTGAAGTTTTAAAACACATTTTTCTTAGTAATTGATGGATCGATCAAAAAAAAAGATGGACCCTGCTCTTCTGAAGTGTGAGGTAGATTTTTAAATTCTACAAATTAGAGAGTAAATTCTTTTTTAAATCCAGCTTATGAAATATCTCCAGGAGCAAACTAGTCTTTCGAGGTCTTTTCTCAGTTACAGACTCACTGATATAAAGCAACACTGTTTATAAAAAGTTCTACAAAATGTTCTATAGAATTTTCTGCAATGATGAAACTATTTTCTATCTGTTCAGTCAAATAGTGTAGCCTATAGACACATATTATTGATGCAAATAAGGAAATAAATTTTAATTTTATTTCATTTTAATTCACTTCAACTTAAATTTAAATAGCCACATGGCTACCATATTGGAAAGTTAGAGTGGTACTAAGAGAAAAATCTGTATCTTTAAATGCTCATATTAGGAGGGAAAAAGAGGCCAAATATAAACATGTGAAGTGTCCTCATTAAGAAGAGAGAAGAAATATAAAATCAAAGAACATTGAATGAAAAAGGTAAAAAATAAGAGAAAACAAAGCTACAAAAAATTTTAAAGGATAAATTTACAAAGCCAGAACTTGGTTTCCTGAAAAGACCAATAAGATAGGCAAGCCTTTAGCAAATATGATTAAGGAAAAGAAAATACATAAATATATAATTTTTGAACTGAAAAGGAAACAATAAAAGTAAACACTTTTAATCTTAAACAAGTACAACAAAGATTTCATGACCAAAATTTGAAACAAATGAAAAGAATAAATATAATAAAAGATCAAAAAGAAACTGAAGGATTGAATAGGACTAAAACTTTTAAACACAACAAATTAGTAGCAAAATTCTCTCTACCAAAATAAAATAGAACAAAACACTTTTCTGGATGGTTTACAGAAATTCTTCCAAATCTTCAAAGAGCAGATAATATTTATCTTATACAAACAGTTCTAGAGAAAAAGAAAAAAAAAGAAGGGGGGAAGGACTCTTTTAAACTCATAAATGATCCTAATATAAACTTAAAACCGAAATCAGCCACAAAGAGTAAAAAACAAGAAATATTACATGCCAATTTTATTTATGAAAATTGATGTGGCAATAAAATAACAACATATTCTAGTAATATAATTTTTAGTTATATCACATAATCTGTGAATACAAGGAGGCTTTGCCAATAAAAAAGTCTATTAGTGTAATTTCTCCAATCAACAAAGTAAAAGAGAAAACAAAAAGATAAAATCAAACCTATACCTTCATACATATGCAAAAATAAATTCTGTATGGATTTAAGACCTGTGTATGAAAGGCACAACTTTAAAAATTTTAAGGGAGAATATAGGAGAATATGTTTGTGACTTGAAGGCAGAAGAGGATTTCCTAAACACAAAGACAAAAAAAGCATAAGACAAAAAGGAAATGGTCAGTAAATTCAAATACAGGTAAACTTCAGAAATTCCTCTACTATGGAACAAGAGAACAGATATTGGAGAATAAATAGCAGTAGCAGTTTTTTCTACATTTACTAACCTGATCTTTGCTCCCAATTTCTTCTTCTAGTGTTTCTCAGTAACAAATGTTAAATTACTACATTATCTTTGGGGGGTTTTGTTACTTGGGTTTTTTGGTTTCAATGTTTTTTCTTTTTTTTTTTCTAGAAAGAGGATACAGAAAGAGATCATTATGTACTTGTATCCATTTAACATCCCTGCTTCTTGGATAACTAGGACTGATAGCCTCTACCTAAAATATATCATTTTCATGAGTGACCTTTGTGCCATGAGAAAAGTCCAAATCATGCTGTTTATGTCATTTAGCACTATTAGAATGCCAAAAAAGAATAATATGGTATGGTAGATATTTCAAACTACCTCAATAAGCCTTAATAGGATTACATCATAAGGATAATAGGACATATTCTTAAAATCTGTCTCCAGCACTAATTTAATAACTTGTTTATATTGTTTCTTTCATTCTTTCAAAAACATTCATTATTCATTTACTATACATAAGGCACCCACCATGCATTAAGATAGGTAGAAATATTTAAAGAAACAAACAAACAAATAGTTCACTGACCTAGAGAAGTTGGGGGTGGGGAGGGCCAGGTGAGACAACAGATATTTTCAATAAAATGTAATTGCCCTAGTAGAATTAAGTGAATAATGCTGTTATACCAAAGAAAAAAGAAAATCTACTTATGCCTGAGGCTGGAAGGACTACTGGTGAAGGGTTTCTAGAAAGACCATTTGTACTGGGTCTTAACTGATGAGTAAGAGATTTCATTATAGAGGTAAGTGAATGGCAGTGCAGGTATGGGAACAGCACAGTCCAAGTCAGGGAGGCATGAATGAGTGAGGTATATTTCAAGGAAAGGCATGAAGATTACTATAATTGACCTATACATTAAGCTGGTGAGAAAAGAATGTTTGAAACACTTTTGATTGATGAATGAGTCACTATATATGCATTCAACACTCTTTACATTCATTCATTCATTCAACAAGTTCTAAATGCTACAGATACAGCAGGAATAAAATCCCTAACACTTGGGGGTGGGGGAGGGGGTGTGAAAACAAAGATGCAAAATACAGACTGTCAAATGTGACAAATGCTTTGTAGAAAAATAAAACAATGAAAGGGAATAAAGAGTCCCAGGAAGGAAACAATGCAATTTTAAGTAGGATGATCAGGGGAGGCGTCATAGCAATCATATTTAAACAAAGACCTAAAAGAGATGAGGGAGCAAACCATACAGCTATTCGAAGGAAGAAAATTCTAGGCAGTAGAAATAAGTCCAAAGGCCTGGCATATATTAAGAACAAGAACACAAATGTGGCTGAACGAGAATGATTAACAACCTAGAGTTGCAATAGTATGAACTCAGTTCAGGAAGGTAACAGGGGTTGAGTAGGCTGTAAAGATTTTGGCTAAGATAAGCAGTGGAGTGATCTGCCTTTCATTTTATCATAATAACTCTGTTTGCTATGTTGAGACCTAATAGACATTAAAGGAAGAAGCTAGGAGACCAGTCAGAAAAAATATGACAATAATACAAATGAGAGACAATGATGGTTTGGATTAGGGTGGAACTAATAGAAGTGGTGGACATAATCACATTTTTGAAGATATTTCTGAATCACTGCCTGACAGATTGGATATATGTTGTAAGACAAAGTGAGGGAGCAAGGAAAGACTTAGCAAATATAATGTGGCACATTATAGCTCTGGGAGAACTGAGGAGTCCACTTTAAAAACTTCAGCAACACAGGGGAGCAAAAAAGCTTAAGAATAACTGTACATAAAGTAAAGGAAGAATAGTTTCCTTTTGCCTGCATCATCCCATTCCCCTGGCAATCACTGCCCAGGACCAAGAGGGAACTCCTAGCCCAAAAGAGTTCCCCTCACATGGAAAAGCAAAGTGGGGTGAGTGACCAGCTTCACACCACCCAGAGATTAGTAAAGCTGAGATGTCTAGAGACTGCTACCAACAAGGGATAAGGGAAGAGGTTACTAGTATCAGCCATGGAGCAGGAGCTACTGCAGGTCCCAGCAGCCTGCTCTGCAGAACTCCAGCAGCCTTTGTTGCTGAAGACTGCAACAGTTCCCATGGGTGCTACAGACTCCCCCAGCTTTCATCACTGAGGACCCTGTTGCAGACCTCAGCAGACTGCTACACAGAGGATTCCAGCAGCCTTTGCCACTGAAGAAACCAACAGCCATCACAGCTACCAGAGACACCTGGAAGATTTTGCCACTGTGGTTTTGCACCACAGACTTTCACATTTGCATATGCCAAACCCCCAGGTAATCCCCACTACTGTTTGTGTGCTTGTGGCTAGCCCCTGCACCTACACACCTGCACACCACCAGCCCAACTTCCATCTCCAGCCTCCAGTAATGTATTTGAACGCATAGCTAGCCTCTATATCCACACAAGTGCACACCAACAGTTAGAACATCTGCAGCTGCTAGTGCACCCAAAGTTGGCCCCAGCCCCTGATGCCAGCCCCAGTTCTCACCATCGCATGTGTGTCTGTAGGCAGCCCTGCCACTGTGCAGGTACCTTCAGCCAGCCCCTGCACCTTACTGTGTGCACACCATCAGCTCTGGCCACCACTGCCACCTGCCTAGTCCATAGCTGCTGGACCTGAAAGTGCCACTGAGTACACCAACATCCTTGTAACCACTGAGGAGCCCCCATAGTTCTCATCAAAGATCACATAGTTGTCAATATCATGAACCCCAGCAGCCTGAACCAGAAACTCACATTCCAGACCTGCACTTGATGTCTGGCCCCACTATACTCAGAGTCCCAACATTTTCCAGCATGACCCTCACCTGTTGGTGAACATCTTGCCTTAAGAAAGATAGTCCATAAAGTTTGGAAAAGGTGACTGCTTCTTTAAATGTGCAGATAGCTAGGAATCACAAAGAGTCAGGGAAACATGACCCCACCAAAAAAAGACAATAAACTTCCAGTAACTGACTCTAAAGAAATGAAGATACACAAATTGCCTGAAAAATAATTTAAAATGATGCTTCTAAAGATGCTCAAGGAGCTACAGGAGAACACAGATAACAATTTAATGAAATCAGATAAGCAATTTAATGAAATCAGGAAAACAACACAAGAAAAAAATAAGTTCAACAAAGAGACAGAAAACATTAAAAAGAACCACAGGGGCTTCCCTGGCGGCGCAGTGGTTGAGAGTCCGCCGGCCGATGCAGGGGACATGGGTTCATGCCCCGGGAGGATGCCACATGCCGCAGAGCGGCTGGGCCCGTGAGCCATGGTCGCTGGGCCTGTGCGTCCGGAGCCTGTGCTCCGCAACGGGAGAGGCCACAGCGCTGAGAGGCCTGCATACCGTAAAAATAAATAAATAAATAAATAATAAATAAATAAACAAACCAGAGATTGTGAAGCTCAAGAAGTGAACTGAAGAATTCAATAGAGAACTTCAACAGCAGGATGGACCAATAGAAGAAAGAATCAGTGAATTCAAATTTGAAATTATCAAGTCAAAAGAGTAAAAAGAAAAAAGGAATGAAAAGGAATGAAGAAAGCCTATGGGACTTATGGTATACCATAAAAAGACAATATACACATTATCTGAGTTACAGAAGAGAGGAAGAAAGTGGCAGAAAGCTTATTTAAAGAAATAATGACTGAGAACTTCCCAAATCTGGAGAGAGATTTGGACATCCAAGTTCATTAAACTAATAGGTCCTCAAACAAATTCAACCCAAAAAGATCTTTTCCAAGACACATTAAAAGAAAACTCAGGGCTTCCCTGGTGGCACAGTGGTTGAGAGTCCGCCTGCCGATGCAGGGGACATGGGTTCGAGCCCCAGTCCAGGAAGATCCCACATGCCGCAGAGTGGCTAGGCTCGTGAGCCATGGTCGCTGAGCCTGCGCGTCTGGAGCCTGGGCTCTGCAATGGGAGGGGCCACAACAGTGAGAGGCCCGTGTACCACAAAAAAAAAAAAAAGAAAAAAAAGATATAGCGGTGACCAATAGGTACATGAAAAGATGTTCAACATCACTTATCATCAGGAAAATGCAAATCAAAGCCACAATGAAATTTCCCCTCACATCAGTTAGAATAGCTATTATCGAAAAGGCAAAAGATAAAAAATTCTAATGAGGATATAGAGGAAAGAGAACCCCTGTGCACTGCTGGTGGAAATGCAAATTGGTACAGCCACTGTGAAAAACAGTAAGGAGGTTCCTCAAAAAATTATAAACAAAACTACCATATGATCCAGCAATTCTACTGGGTATTTATCTGAAAAAAAAAAGAAAGTGAAATCATTATCTCATAGAGATCTGCACCCCCGTGATCATAGCAGCATTATTTACAATAGCCAAGGCATGGAAACAACTGAAGTGTCCACTGATGGATGAATGTATAAAGAAAATATGGTAAATACATACAGACAATGGAATATTATTCAGCCATAAAAAAGAAGGAAATTGTGCCATTTGTGACAACATGGAAGAACCATGAGGGCATTATCCTAAGTGAAATACGTCTAACAGAGAAGGCCAAATACTGTATGATCACTTATATGTGAAACCTAAAAAAGCTGAACTCATATTAAAAGAGAGTAGATTAGTAGTTCCCAGGTGCTGGGGGTGGGGGAAATGAGATGTTGGTCAAAGGGTACAAGAGGAATAATTCTGAGGATCTAATGTACAGCATGGCGACTATAGCTAACAATACCATATTATGTGCTTAAAAGCTGCTAAGACAGTAAATCTTAAATGTTCTCATCATAACAAGAACAAAAAAATGGTAATTATGTGAGTGAAGGATGTGGTAACTAACCATTTTGAGGCAATCATTTCACAATATAAAACAGACACTATAAGACAGTAATTCTACATCTATGCATTTAGTCCAGAGAAACAGTGGAAAATATGTCTCAAAATATGTACATGAATGTTTTAATCAAATTATTTATAATGAAGTAAAAGTGGAAACATCCTAATGTTCATCAATAAGAGAACAGACAGGTTAAATTTTAGAATACTCTTATTAATGTAATACTATGAAGCAGAGGAAAAAACAATGAACAAGCTAGAAGTATCCATAAGGATAAATCTCATAGGTGTAATATTAAGTGAAAAAAACAAGTTGAAAAGGAATAAATGCAATAGGATAACATTTAAATATAGTTTAAAATGTGCAAAATAAAACATATCTTATTTAGAGATGTTTGTGTGGTATAAGAACATAACACACACTTAAATATTTTTAAACCAATAAACAAAAAATTCCCAAATATTAACTGTTTTGCCATTAGAACATTCAACAACACAAATTCTTAATAAGGCCCAGAGGAGTAAGTGGTCTTACCAAAAGCACACACAAGTTGATTAGAAAACAAGTGGACTGTAAATGGTAGTGATAACTAAATAAAAAGCTATTCTGAAGTCTTTAAAGTTTTCTTTTTTCTTTTTGTTTAGCTGTGCATAGTAATAAAAACTAAATGTCATACTTAAGTATGTTTAAACTACACTGCACATATGCTTTAAAAATGCACATTTAAGTAAAACTTCTTTGAAACAGGCAAAACAGGATGGTATAGTAGAAAGAGACTTTAAATTTACTCAGATCTGCATTGAAATCCTGGCTCTGCCCCATTTAACCTAAACTGACCTCATTTTCTTCATTTGTAAAATCCTATAAACATCCATTCCTTCATTTGTAAAATTCCCTCAATCAAATTCTGAAAAGGTTCATGGTTATGTTTGATGTCTAGCACATAGTAGGTGCTCAACAAATGGTGCCTGTATCAGTAGAGTGGAGTCTGATAAATAGAGCCAGAATTAAGCTGAAAAGTTCTATTAATTAAGATAACTACATTTTTTATTTGTAACACTGAAAATGAACCATCCAAATGGATTAAGATGTCTGGACATACTGAGGTGTTGAAAACATACTCTAGTACAGTTCAAATCAGGTAGTCATGACTAAAGTATCCCGTACTCATTTGTATTCCCATTTGCCTTTAATACTGACATCCTATTGATATTTGCATTTTTACAATTTGTGTTGCTTTTCATTGTTTCAAATTCCTTTTTTTTAAGTACAGAAAGTAAACATATAAAAATAAAATTAAGTTTCTCTTTGCTTTTTTCCATATCATATGAAAGTAGTTAGGCATTTTCATCAAATTTGGAGGGTATGTTTGGGATGGTGTGGCTTTAAATATAGCCTACATGGCATACTAAAATTCACTGAGTGGCCCTGAGGTGGTACCTCACAAGGATAAACAGTCATCTTCTTTTGACTGCTGCGTACAAAAAAATAAGTGGATCAAACAACTGCTGTTAGAGAGAAATAGACCACATTGTTAAGGTATAGAAAGAAAAAAAAAACAAGACGTGGTTACAAATATGTGCCCCAAAGTAAAAGTCTCAACGTCAGACATTCCAAACTGAAGATGCTGATTTTTGATGGAGAGGTTTCTCAAGGAGACAACTCTAAGTATCATACCCCAGGATCAAAAAAAACAGGGGTTAAATTTAATTAACCATGGTTAATGACTTTCCTTAGTCATATTGACAGGCCAATAATAAATCAATAAATAATAGAAACAACTAGTAAACAGGAGGTTTATGAACAGGCTACTGATGAGTTGGTAAAAGTACTTGAGAAAGATTATATGATGGCAGTATATAAGGTGCATCATATTAGATTAAAACTAGCAGGTTTAGAATTGATTTTGAAAACATTTTCAAGTATAACTAGAAACTGAATAAATTTACAACTGCACTCCACTCCAGCCTCATTATTTTGCTCATTTCCACCTTACAGCAAGTTGCTACTCCCTCTACTGGGAATTCCCTTCTCCGTGATCTTCTCAGGTCTTAACTCCTCATTTTACTTAGTTTCTGCTTAAATGTCGCCTCCTCAGAGAAGCCTTCTGTGACCTTATCTAAAATAACCCTATCATTCTTTATCTTGACCTATTTTAATTTCCTCTATAACATTTATTGATTTTTTGGTAAATTATCGCTGTTCCAAATGGGGGGAGAAATAAACACTTAGAAAAAAATATTTTTTTTGAAATAATAATTTTCTGAGCAAAATAGCTCTCTCTGTTGTATCATAAACTTACAGCCTAAAATCTAAGCTGGTGTGGGTACTGGGAAAAACTGAACCATAATTTTTAGTTCAGTCACTCCACTGTTTTAAGTAAAAAAGGCATATGCAAACAAGAAGAAAAAATGAAAGTAAGCAGAGTTTGAGTTTAGAAGTTTTTTTTTTTTAATCCTCAAAATGAGACAGTGTCTTGGATTAGGCTGCTGACATACTTTTTCTGTATTACATAAGCTTATAAATACTCCTGGAAAATGTCTTCAGTGTGTTTTATCTTTAGAGAGTCCAAAGATTAATGAACCTCATAAAAGTGATAAATTATATCAGAAGAAGCACATTTGCAAAATAAACCATTAAAGAGTTTGGTCTTAAGAAAAAGTTAAGCCTAAATGTGAAAGATAAAATTATGAAGCTCTTTAAAGAAATATAGGAGAATATACTTATGACCTCAGGTAGTGGAAAAAAATTTTAAACAAAACACAGTAAGTACCAACCATAAAGTAAAAGAGATATTATAAAAATAGTGAAAAACATGCCATGGAATAGGATACCTTTATTATGTATAACAACAATGAGCTTAACTCATGGATTTAATAACCAACTTCCACAAATCAGTAACAAAAAGACAGCCCAGTAGAAAAATGATCAAGAGGCTTGAACAGGCACTTTACAAAAAAATAATATATAAATAGCCAATAAACATACAATGAATTCTTAACCTCGTTAGTAATCAAAGCCACGCAAACTAAACCACAAGGAGCCAATACCCATTCACTAGACAGACAAAAATATTAATAATATAAGTTTGGGCAAAGATATAGAATAACATGAAATAACTGCTGTTGGAAGTCTAAATTGGTACAACAATTTTGAAAACAGTTTAGTCATACTACTTAAAGAAGGATCACTTATTCTAAAATCCAAAAATTCACCTCTTAGAAAAATTCCCTAGAAAAACCCTTGTGCACCAGGATACAAATACAAAAAAGTTCATAACTGTCCACAGCTGAAGAATGGATACATTATGGCACAGTCATACAATGGAATACTATACAACAATAAAAATGAACAGACTGGGCTTCCCTGGTGGCGCAGTGGTTGAGAGTCCGCCTGCTGATGCAGGGGACACAGGTTCATGCCCCGGTCCGGGAGGATCCCACATGCCGTGGAGCGGCTGGGCCCGTGAGCCATGGCCGCTGGGCCTGCGCATCCAGAGCCTGTGCTCCGCAACGGGAGAGGCCACAACAGTGAGAGGCCCGTGTACCAAAAAAATAAATTAATTAATTAAAAAAAAAGAACAGACTAACACTATTCCCTACAACATAGATGAATCTCACAGACATAATCCCGTATGAAAGAAGAAAAACCCAAAAGAATACAGAAAGCATTATTCAATTTATATAATGTTCATAAACAAGCTAACTAGATATATATTTTAGGGAAGCAATAAATGTTTAAAGAACAGCAAGAAAGTGATAAACATAAAACTCAGAATAATGGATGCTTCTAAGAGTAAGAAAAGAGTTAGGAACTGGGAAAAGACAAAAGTGAGGCTTTGGGGTAGTGTTAACATTCTATTTATAAATCTGTATGATAATTACATAGATGTTTGCCTTATAAATATTAATTATACTATAAGTTATGTTTTATACTTTTTTCTGCTTTCAAACTTCTTTTTAATTAAATTTTAAAAGACTGAGAATAAAAATTAGTTATATTTGACACTTTTCTTTCTCTCACTCCCCCACTTATGATCCATCAGCAAATCCAAACGCCTCTACCATCACAATATATCCAGCATCTAGCCACTTCTCATTTTTTTGGTCTAAGTCACCATATTCTCTTTCCTGTACCATTACAGTAGCCTCCTGATTGGTACCCCTACCTCTACTTCCTTCCCTAGAGCTTACATTTCATAGAGTATCCAGTGTGGGTCTTTTAAAACAGGGATCCCCAACCCCCGGTCCGCAGCCTGTTAGGAACGGGGCCGCACAGAAGGAGGTGAGCAGCGGGTGAGCAAGAGAAGCTTCATCTGCTGCTCCCCATCACTCCCCATTGCTTGCATTACCGCCCAAACCATAGCTTGCATTACTGCCTGAACCATCACCACTCCCCCATCTGTGGAAAAACTGTCTTCCACAAAACCAGTCCCTGGTACCAAAAATGTTGGGGACCGCTGTTTTAAAATATGTCAGATCTTGTCCCTCTTCTGTTCACTCTGCTGCAGCCACATTGACATGCTTGCTGTTTCTCCAATAGGCCATGCATACTCCTGCCTCAGAGCCTTTGCACTTCCTATTCTCTCTGCCTAACTCATTCTAGAACCATATATTTGCTGAGAGATTCCTTCAGTTCTCTGCTCAATGTCACTTTTTCAGAAATGTCTTCTCTTTTTACCTTATATAACATTCTTTAGTTCCCTACTCTGATTTATTTTTTATGGTGCATCATCTGACATATTTAATATTTTATCTGTTTAATTTATATCTCCCTCACTAGGTTATAAATTCCATGAGAACAGGAATTTCATCTATTTTGTGAATTTATGGATCTCTAGCTTTTAGAATAATAAGTAGCAAATACTACGTACTCAATATTTATTGGGTTAACATAAAAATGAAAATAAATGCACCAGAGATTTAACAGTAGTTATATCTGGGCAGAGAGCAGATAACTTTGTGTTCTCTTTATTTTCCAAATGGTCTCCTGTGAATTTGTGTAAACTTTATAACCGGAAAAATAAGTTATTATTCTAAGACAGAAAAATAGTATCTAGCTTAATATGACAAGTAGCAGACAATCAATAAATCCTTCTTAATTTGTTAATCTAAATAAGAAAGGCTAACAATGCCTCACTCAAATATGTGTACTTATTATCTTTACTTTATGTTGAAAGATATAAAAAGCAACATAGTTTATGTAAGGTCTTTAATTTGCACATTCCCACTATTTGCTTTTTTCCTCCTAAATCACAACAAAGAGTGAAAGTGGATTTTTATTGTGAAATATTGTCCAGGAAATATTTATTCTTTATTAATGATTTGGAAGCACATCGTTTAACTTACACAAAACACTTCACAGTGATTTTCAAGATTTGCAGAAATGGATTTCTCTTCTTCAAAAGACAACCTATATGGAAATTAACTTAATGCATGTAAAATGAACCAAAAGCTTAAAATATCACACTCTAGAGATTAATTCAGCTCAAAAAAGCTATTTCTTTTTCTAACATGAATTTCTAGAACCTAAAGGCATCTCACAGTTTGGGAGCATTATTTTAAGAACCAACTGCCTCACTGTACAAAGCACATTGACCAATATGAATGCATGCAGAGAAGAGCAAGCAGCCAGGATGGTGAAAGGCTCTGGTTTGTCACAGGAAAGACAACTTAAGGACAGGATACATGCAACATTTTCTTCTGAAAGAAAAACATTCTATGTTCTCAAAATTGTTGAAGCATTATCATGCAGAAGAAGTGAAATTTTCCTATGTAAGGCGTAGGCAGACTTATGATGATTTCATTCAACAAATATTTATTTCACACCTGCTATGTGGCAGGCTCAGTGCTAAGTGCTAACAACATACAGTGAACAAAAACACAGGGGTAATAGGTTAAAAAGATATTCATCTATTAATCACTGATTAATTAAAATCACAATTATAGTACAAGCTACAAAGAAGAGGTACAGAGCACCATGAGTGCATATAACAGGGGGAGGGGGTGTGATCTAATCAAGGTCATGGAAGAATTAACTGAAGAAATAATTGTGCTGAAATCTAAAAAGTAAAGGTTAATTTAGTGGAAGGTCAAAGGAGATTGGCAAGAGAGCTTTCTAGGCTGAAGGAACATCATATGCAAAGACCTTAAGGAATAATAAAACAAAGAAAGAAAAACTAGAAGGCCAGTGTGGCTGGAACAGACTGGATAAGAAAAAAACATACAATATGAAGCTGAAGATGCAGGCAGGGGCCGGACCATGAAGAACTGGTGGGGCATGATAAGGAATTTGTCTTTATCATAGGAACAATAAGAAGCCAATAGGTTGGAGTTATTAACTTCAAGAATTCAATGACATCTACCTAAGAAAAATTATAAGAAGTTAACCACTGAATTCATCCAACAGTAAGACGGGCTGCCTCGGAGACTGAGCATCCCATTACAGCTACTAATCAAGTAGAAACTGAATGATCACCTTTCAAAAAGGTCTATAAGAGATTGTGCACATCTTAGCAAGAAATCCCTAAGGTTTCATCCCTTAGGTTCAATGAGTTAATTATTTAAACACCAAAAATGGCTTTTACAAAACACTTTAAAACTTCAAGTTTCAAAATGAAGTATCCATTGCTCATACCAATGTGCAGAATTAAAATATTCAACTGCTGTTTCTTGGGGAGGATCATAACATTACAAAATAGGAGACCCATTTTGAGTTTGGACTGTAATCAAGGAGTGTCCATCCTCAATGTACAAGCAGAGTGTAAGCATAGGGGAAAGAGTGCTCAAGTGAGAGACAGCTGCTGGAACAAGACAGAAGGGATAAGAGAAATGAGATAACAAAGAATTCCATCCTGGAGCAGAATAAAGATTATTTTATAGGCCATTCTGGTATTCTTGTCTCTCCCTCAGCAAAGTAAATAGAAGACATTAGAACACATTGGATAAGTATTTTAGTTGAGTGAATATGTATGCTAAAGTTAACTGTATAGTAAAATGCATAGAGTTCTTATTCTAGATAAAAACCATTATTTTATTATCTTCATCAAGTACCATCAAGTGGATACTGTATCTATAAATAATATGACCTATTATCTATAGGTAACATAACCGCATCTATAGATTACATACCTTATGTTAAGCAGTGCCCACTTTGCTATCAACATCAAAAGTGGACAAAATCATCCCTTAATAAAGCACTATCTTTGGCTTATTCTGTTGAATGTAATACATGTTTTACTAGCACAACTTCTTCATATCATATTCTTAGAGTACACACATGGTAATTGGTGTACAAGGAAGTCTATGTGACATCTACTTGCCAGTGGGTTCTCCAACTGGCATATTGCCATCCACCAACCCCTCAGTCCTTGGTTTCTTCTCACTTCAATGTCAATTCTTCTCTATCATATATCATGCAGTATCATAAATAGCCCATCAAAACTTAAACTTGTTCCATTTTGAACTCTCCTTTCCATTTGGCCAGAATCATTTTGCATTCTAACCCAGTGCTTACAATGACAACCTGATACCATCCACAAGTTTGTTGTTCATGGTCTCTAGTCCATCACCCAAGTCACTGAGGAAAATTACAAAGAATCAGGTCTAGGACCAGCTTCTTGCTGTCAGAATGGCATTTATAAAAGACTGAATCACTTAAGAAAATGTATCAAATGCAATATCAGTGTCATTAATATAGTATATATGGGTCAGAGACATTTGCTCTGCACATGCAGAGAAGTCACAGAAATGTGTCAGGAAATAAATGCTCACCAGCTCAATTATAGGTCTTGCTTAGAAATAAGCTCATTTTTGTTACTGTCTATTCATCTGGATAATGTTGGAATTACTTTTATTCTAAGACACCCACACACTACAACCACAGTGAAACTCTTGGTTTATAGATTTAGCATTTCTATAGAAAGCAGATATTCAAATTCAAATCTCTTCTTCCTCTTAAGTGCATCTAACATTTTATATGATCATTACTAAACACAGTAACATTGAAATAGTTCAATGGTCCTTGAAGTTTACAGAAAATAACATTAAAATTATAAAGTCTAAAAATTGCTGTGAGTAAAATGGAAATTACTGTTTTGTTTTATTACTAACTATAGTATAATATGACCCCAAAACTCACATTCACTAAGAAATAATGACTCCCTTACATATCTCTTTCTTCTTTCCCCCTCTCATCTTCATTTTCTTCCTCCTTTGTTTATCCCAGATGGAAAAATCCCGTAAGGAGAAATAGTGGCCTAAGATGGAGAGCTGAACTTGACACAACTATACTAGGCTGAGCTGGAATTAATATTAGGTAAGAATTCATCCACCCACCCAGCTCTACCCTTTTTCATAGTTCTAAAATACACATTTTTCCATCTCCCTCAATTCTTCATATGTCTTCACATCAAACACATCCCATTGATTGAGCGATTCTAGTAAGGAATTCTCAGTCTGTCCACTTCTCTGCAGAGTTACCCCATTTAGAAAAACTCACCATTACTTGTGCTACTCAATAGCTTCTAACTGGTCTGGCCTTTTGTCACTTCCTAGAATATTCACTTGAAGCTTTCCAAATGAAGGACTTATGTATGGACTCTTGTCTAACCTGAAGCATATTTACCCCACTTCTTCATCTGGCTGCTGCCTGATTTTACTTTGTTTTGCTTCTAATGGACCAAAATTGGATTCAATATAATTTGTGATCCACGTCACATTCTCATTATTGGTCCATGCAAAATCTTCTTTACTCATTTTATTTTTATTTGTTTAAATATAATAAATACCCATGAAAGCACCATTCAACATGAAAACGAGGATGCTGACAATAATTTGCATCTACCTATATGGACTTGCCTCATTCCATTCCCTGCCTGCTCCCATGCAAGATAAACACTGTTCTAAATCTCTTTTTATCATTCCTCAGTTTTGAGCGTGTATATCTGAATATGGGTGTGAACTCTTACAAAGTATCTTTAACTTTAAAAGCCATGTAAAAACCTGTATACATTTTTTTATTTTTTCAGTCAGTTATACTGCTGTTATAAGATTCATCCATATTAACACATATAAACATATGATACATATTGACAGATACAATTATGTAGCTACAGATAATTCATGTTGAGTAATGAATAATACTCCACTGTGTGACTTGAACAAATTATTTTTTTCTTACCAATATGTAAGAATTATTTACACATTCTTGACATTTATTGTTGGTAATATGTATCATAAGTATCTTCTCCAAATGTATAACTTACATTTTCACTTTATTTAAGATTTCATTTGATGAAAGATCATAATCTAAAACTTTAATAATGAATATTCTTTGTGATTTTCTTAAGATAGCCCTCCATATCATAAATTTCAAGTAATATCCCCAGTATTTTTTCACTAACATCTTAAAGTTTGAATTTGGCATTTAAGTCCTTGATGAATCTGTAGTTTACTTTTATATCTGGCATATTCAGTTACTTTATTTCCATAAAGTAAATCAGTTTTTTTCTAGTTGCATTTATTGAATAGTCCTTTCTTTCCCAATTAATCTGCTATACCACTTTTGTTCCACAGATGTGTGAGTCTTCTTTTGGGTTTGCTATTCTATCCCATTGGTTGATGTATTTATCTCTGCATCCATAACATACTATCTTAATTATTTACATTAGCTTAATAATAACTTGGTTATATATAATAGAGCAAGTCATCTTTACTTACTGTTCTTCAGCAGTGCTTGGCTATTCTCGGCCCTATAATATTCCACATACATTTTACAACCAAATCATCAATTACAGTAAAAAACCCTTTGGCTTTTTTTTTTTTTTTTTTTTTTTTTTTTTTGCTGTACGCGGGCCTCTCACTGCTGTGGCCTCTCCCGTTGCGGAGCACAGGCTCCGGACACACAGGCTCCGCGGCCATGGCTCGCGGGCCCAGCCGCTCCGCGGCATGTGGGATCTTCCAGGATCGGGGCACGAACCCGTGTCCCCTGCATTGGCAGGCGGACCCTCAACCACTGCGCCACCAGGGAAGCCCCCCTTTGGCCTTTTCATTGGAAATACATTGAATTCACAGACAAATTTGGGGAGAACTGATATTTTTATATTGGATTCTTATACAATAAAATGATACATATCTCTAACTCTTTAGGTTTTCTTTAATGACCTTTAATTTAGTTTTGTAATTTCCTTATAGAACTGTTGGGCATTTTTTCTTATATTCACACCCAGATACTTAATATTTTTCTTATATTTAAATCCAGATAATTAACATTTTATTTACATAACAGTACATAAGACCTATCCCAAAAGAAATTAGTGAAACAGATGATAAATATAATGGTACTACCAAAAATTCAAATCCGAGATATAAAGGGATTTAAAATGTGAAAGCAAAGTTATGAGTCATGGAAATAAAAAAAGAAAATCTAACATGTCTCGCTGGAGTTCAAAAAGAAATAATGGTAAAGAAGCAATATTGAAGAGACAAATGTAGTAATTTTTGAGAATTGATAAAAGACATGAATCCTGAATTAATACATTACATTAAAACTGCAGAAAACCAAAGACAAAAAGAAAATACTAATATCAAAGAGAAAAAAAATCACCTAAAAAAGAAACTTATCAACATCAACAAGAAAAATCAGAAAACAAAATTAAATAATGTCTTTAAAGTGCTAAGAGGAAATAGCTGCCAAGCTAGAATTATACACTAAGCTAAATTACCATTCAAGAGAGAGTAAAACAAACTTTCAGAGAGCAAAATTTGAGACAGTTTATGGCAGGTAGCCCCTCATGAAAAAAATAATTAGCATTCTTAATAAAAAAACAAAAGGACTGCACACAAAAGAAAGACCTAAGATACAAGAGAGAATGAGGAGGAAGAAAGACTGAACTCTATAGATAAATCTAAATAAACACTAGTATAAAAAACAAAAATAATAATGATCACTCTGGTCAAGCATGGCTACAGAGGAGACTCCTGAACTCAACTGTCCCATGGACACACCAAATCTACAGCTACACAGAACAATTCCCTGTGAAAGACATCCAGAAACTAGAGGGGAGTGACAAAGATGGTGAAGTAGGAAGACCCTGAGCTAAACTCCTCCCACAGGCACACCAAAATTACAACTATTTACAGAGCAACTATCTATGAGAATGACCTGAAGACTAGAAGAAAACACTTCTTACAACTTAAGATATAAAGTGGAAATCACAACAAGAAGGGCAGGAGGGGTGGAGATGCAGTATAATCAAGACCCACACTTCCAAGATAGGCAACACACAAATGAGAGGACAATCACAATTGCAGAGGTTCTCCTGAAGGAGCAAGGGGTTTGAGCCCCACATCAGGCTCCCCAGACTGGAGTTCCTTCACTGAGAAAACAAGCCCCCAGAATGTCTGGCTTTGAAGACAGGGGTGGGAGCCTTATGTACAGGAGAACTGGAGGGCCATAAGAAATAGACTCTGCTCTTAAAGAGCACACACAAAATCTCCACATGCTCTGGAATCAGCACAGAGTAGTAATTTGAAAGGAGCCTGGGCCATACCCACTTGCTGATCTTGGAGAGCCTCCCAGAAAGGTAGGAGACAACTGGGATGCTTCCTGGAGACAAACACACTGAAAGCAGACATTTGGGGAATCTCATTCTACCACAAGGACACTTGTGCTGACAAGCATCATTTTGGAATCCTCCTTTTAGCCTAACAGTGGCAGGGGGCTTACCTACCCAACAGCCCATTGGCACCAGCCCTGGGATCCCTCATGCCAAGCAGCCAGGTGCATGGGGACCCATTCCTGTCCACCAGTGAGCCAGCACTAGGCCCTGGAACACCAAGGCCTCACAGCCAACCACCCCAAGAAGTGGCTCCACCAACCAGTGGGCTGGCACCAGCCCCGGGAACCCCCAGGGTGTGCTGCCAATTGCAAAGGGACTCAGTCCCACCCACCAGCAGCAGGAGGTATCATGGTCCCTGATTTCAAGCTACACTACAAAGCTAAAGTTATCAAAACAGTATGGTACTGACACAAAACAGACAGATAGATCAATGGAACAGAACAGAGAGCCCAGAAATAAACCCACACTTATAAAGGGCAATTAATCTATGACAAAGGGAGCAAGAATACACAATGAGGAAAGACAGCCTCTTCAATAAATGATGTTGGAAAAACTGGATAGCTACAGGCAAAAGAATCAGACTACTCTCTTACACCATACACAAAAATAAATTCAAAATGGATTAAAATTTTAAACGTAAGACCTCAAACTATAACATTTGTAGAAGAAAACAGCAGTAGGCTCTTGACACAAGTCTTATCAATATTTTGTTGGATATATCTCCTCAGGCAAGAGAAACTAAAGCAAAAAATAAACAAATAGGACTACATCAAACTAAAAAGTATTTGCATAGCAAAGGAAATTATCAACAAAACAAAAAGGCAGCCTACTGAATGGGAGAAGATATTTGTAAACAATATAACCAACAAGGGGTTAATATCCAAAATAAACAAAGAACTCATATCATTTAACATCAAAATAACAATCAGATTGAAAAATGAGCATAGGACCTGAATAGAAATTTTTTCCCAAAAAAAAGACATACAGATGGCCAGTAGGTACATGAAGAGATGCTCAATATCACTAATCATTAGGGAAATGCAAATCAAAACCTCAATGAGATACCACCTCACACATGTCAGAATGGCTATTATCAGAAAGAAAACAAGAGAAAGGGGAACCCTCCAGCACTTGTCAGTGAGAACATAAATTGGTCCAGCCACTATGGAAAACAGTATGGAGGTCTTCAAGAAGTTTAAAAATAGAACTACTTTTGGACCCAGCAATTCCACTTCTGGGTATTTTTCTAAAGAAAGCAAAAATAATAATTCAAAAAGATATATGTACCCCTATGTTTATTGCAGCATTATTTACAATAGCCAAGATATAAAAGCAGCCTAAGTGTCCATTGATAGATGAATCAATCAAGAAGATGTGGTATGTATTTAATGGAATATTATTCAGCCACAAGAAAGCAACAACATGGGTGGATCTATAGGGTATTTTTCTAAGTGAAACAAGTCAGAGAAAGACAAATACAATATTATTTCACTTATACGTGTTATCTAAAAAGCAAAACAAATGAAAAAACGTAAAACAGAAACAGACTCATAGATATAGAGAACAAACATGGTTGCCAGAGGAGAGGGTGGGGAAGGGGTAAGTGAAATAGGTGAGGGAGATAAAGAGGTACAAACTTCCAGTTACAAATTAAATAAGTCACAGAGATGAAATGTACAGCATGGGAAATACAGTCAGTTACATTGTAATATCTTTGTATGGTGACAGATGGTAACTAGACCTATGATGGTGATATTTTATAATGGATAGAAATATGGAATTAATATGCTGCACACCTACCATAGTTTTGTAGGTCTGTTATACTTCAATTAATTAATTAAAATAAAATATTTTAAAAAAAGAAATCCAGAAACTAGCTGAATGACTCCTGTACATCAGATAGACAAGAAAAAAAAACAAATTGAAAAAGGGCTCAGTGCAGAGTCAGCAGACAGAAATACCCATCTCCCAGGAGAATTAGCATATCTTAAAAACTGAAAGCTTGAGATTTAGGCTCCTAATTCACACACAATTAAGGGCCAATTGTGATCTTCCTCAGAGAGCAGGCAAAAATGCTGGAGTTATCTCCACAATTGCCTACCCCACTCCAGGTCACTGGTATCTCCCTAAAAGGAGTTTGTGAACCTGTCTGGAGCACCAGCTTTTGCAACTGCTGCAGAGAAGACACACCCCGATCACCTGGCTTTGGTGACCAGCAGGTCTTGCACTCACAGGTTCAATGGGACTGTAGCAAACAAAGGAATAGTTCTTAACTGGCTATTCCCCCAGTCTCAGCACAGAGGCAGCAGTCAGAAATGCCTATCTCTGAGTCTTTTTGTAAAAGAGGCCAACTTGCATATCTTAAAAGCTGCAGCCTGAAGGTCAGGCTTCTAATTCAACACACAGGTAGGGGGCCAACTGCAACTCTCTCCAGACCAGGGAAGACTGTGATGCCTTCTCCATGGTCACTCACTGGCCAGCTAAAGCTTGCCAGTGTCTTCCTGGAACAAGTTATAGACACGTCCATCAGGAGCTCCTGGTTTTGCAGCTGCCACCCAGGAGACGCATTCCTTGATCACCTAGCCAAAGACTTGCATTCACAGGTACAAAGAAACACTTCTTAACCAGATATCACTCCAGGGTTCAGCAAAGAGGGAGTAGACAGAAATGGCCATTTTCCAGTCTTTCCCTGAAAGAGATATACTTGCATATTTTAACAGCTGTTGCCTCAGGGTATGCCCTCTAGTCAGCCTGACTCTAGATGCTGAGGGCACAGTCCCCTTTGGAACATGACAGGTTGTGACTTATCTTCAACTACTAGAAGCCACTAGGAACAAAGAAGGCAGTTTGGACAATCACAAAGGTTTCAGATACAACTAAGAGCTAGGGCCAGGCTGAATGATAAGGTTCATCTCCTACACAAAACCAGTCCATCAAGATTGAGAGAGATGGCTGTTTATCTAATGCACAGAAACTAAAACAGAAAGAGTCAAGGAAAATGAAGAAACAGGGGAATATGTTCCAAACAAAAGAACAAGATAAAACTCCAGAAACAGACCTTAATTAAACAGAGATAGGAGATTTACCTGATAAAGAGTTCAAAATAATGCTCAAAAAAATGCTCACCAAGGTCAGAAGAACACTGCATGAACAAAGTGAGAATTTCAACAAAAGGAAAGGTAATATAATAAAGCACCAAACAGAAATCACAGAACAGAATAACACAGTAATGGAGATGAAAAATTCAATAGAGAAGTTCAACATCAAACTAGATGAAATGGAAGAAAGGATCAGTGAACTCAAAGACATGGCAATGGAATCCATTCAATCAGAGAATAAAAAAGAAAAAAGAATGGAAAAGAGTGAAGATAGCTTAAGGGACTTAAGCAGACAAATATACACATTATAGAGGTACCAGAAAGGGAAGAGAAAGAGAAAGGGGCAAAAAGCTTATTCAAAGAAAGAATGGCTGAAAATTTCCCTTGATTGGGGAAAGAAATAGACATCTAGATCCAGGAAGCACAAAAAGAACTCCAAAACAGATGAATCCAAAGAGATCCACACCAAGACAAACTATAATTAAATTGTAAAAAGTTAAATAAAAGGAGAGATTCTTAAAACCAGCAAGAGAAAACAACTTGTTATGTGCAAGAGAACCCCCATATAACTATCACAAGATATTCAGCACAAACTTTGCAGGCCATAAGGGGCTGGCATAATATATTCAGAGTGCTGAAAGAAAAAACCTGCCACTCAAGAATACTCTACAAGGCAAAGTGTCCTTCAGAATTGAAGGAGAGATCAAAAGTTATCCAGAAAACCAAAAGCTGAAGAAATTCATAACTACTAGACAGCCTTACAAGAAATGTTGAAATTAATTAATTAATTTAAAAAGGAGTTGAAAGACCTGTAACTGAAAACTATCAGACATCGATGAAAGAAATTGAAGAAGACACTAATAAACAGAAAGTCCGTGCTCATGGATTGGAAGAATTAATACTGTTAAAATGTCCGTACTATCCAAAGCAATCTACAGTTTCAATGCAATTCCTATCAAAACCAGTAGCATTTTTCACAGAAGTAGAACAAACACTCCCCAAATTTGTAAGGAACCACAAAAGACTCTGAATAGCAAAAGCAACCTTGAGGAAGAAGAACAAATCTGGAGATGTCATGCTTCCTGATTTCAAACTATATTACAAAGCTATAGTAATCAAAACAGTATGGTGTTGACATTAAAAACAGACACAAGATCAGTGGAAAAAAATAGAGAGCCAAGAAATAAATCTATATGGTCAGTAAATTTATGACAGAGGAGCTAAGAATACACAGTGGGAGAAAGGACAGTCTCTTCAATAAATGTTGCTGGGAAAACTGGGTAGCCACATGCAAAAGAATGAAACTGGACCACTATCTTACACCAAACACAAAAATCAACTCTAGATGGATTAAAGACTGGAACACAGACTTGCAACCATATAGCTCCTAGAACAAAGCATAAGCAGTAAGTTCCTTGACATCAGTCTTGACAATGATTTTCTGGACATTATACCAAAAGCAAAGGCAACAAAAACAAAAATAAATAAAGGACTACATTAAACTAAAGCCTCTGCACAGCAAAGGAAACCATCAACAAAATGAAAAGGCAGACTACTGAAGGGGACAAAATATTTGCAGATCATATATCTGATAAGGGGTCAATATCCAACATGTGTAAAAAAAAAACCCATAAAACTAAATATCAAGAAAACAAACAATCCAATTAAAAAATGAGCAGAGGAACCGAATAGACACTTTTTCAAAGAAGACATATGGACACCCAATAGACACATGAAAAGGTGCTCAATATCACTAATCATCAAAGAAATGCAAATCAAAATAATAATGAGGTATCACCTCACACATATTAGAATGGCTATCATCAAAATGACAAATGATAATAAGTGTTTGTGAGGATGTAGTGAAAAGGGAGCCCTTGTGCACTGTTGGTTGGCATGTAACTTGGTACAGCCACTATGGAAAACAATGTGGAGGTTCCTCAAAAAATTAAAAATAGAACTACCATATGATCCAGCAATCCCACTTCTGGGTATATATCTGAATGAAATGAAAACAGGATATTGAGATATCCATACTTCCGTGATCACTGCAGTATTATTCATAATAGCCAAGACAGGGAAATAACCTAAATCTCCATCAATGGCAGAATGGATAAACAAGATACACACACACACACGTACACACACACAATGGAATGTTATTCATTCAGGAGAAGGAAGGAAATCTTGCCATTTGCCACAATATGGAGGGACCTTGAGGGCATTATGCTAAGTGAACTAAGCCAGACAAAGAAAGACAAATACTACATGTTTTCATTTATATGTGCAATCTAATTTTTCAAAAAGTCCAACTCAAACTCATAGCAGCAGATAGTAGAAAAGTGATTGTCAGAGGCCAGGGGCTGGGGGAAACAGGGAGAGGTTGGTAAAAGGATATAAACTTTCAGCTGTAAGATGAATAAGTTCTGAGAGTGTAATGTGTTACATGGTGACTGGAGTTGATAACATTGCATTGTAGAATTGAAATTTACTGAGAGTAGAACTTAAATGTTCTCACTAAAAAATTATAAATTAAAATATATATGTATATATGTACATATATATATAGACCCATATATATGTGTGTTAACTAGATGAGAGGAATCCATTCACAGTGTATACATATATCCAATCATTGCAATGTACACTTTAAATACCTTAAAATTTTGTCAATTATACCTCAATAAAGCTGAAAAAAATTTAAAACGTTTAAGAAGTTGCCTCTTTCATGTGTGCCTGGGATAAAGAGATGTAGTACAAGATGAAACCAAAGTTCAGCAGTCCAGACTATATAGAGCCCAATACTGTCTAACTATATTGGTGTTTTTCCAAAGCACATTTGATATACATTGACTGTTGTTTGTATTTTGCTTTGTTTTTTAAGGACACATATATGAAAATACACATACAATGGGAAAAGAGCACGAATCAGATATGCATTGAAAAGATACCTCTGACTGCAATGTAGAAAATGGATTGGAAGAGTACATGCCAAAAACTATTTCTATAATTTGAGCAAAAGACGTGAAAATAGCCAGTACATAGTTTTACATATGTTTTTTCCCTCAGTTACAAACATGATTATCAATTCATCTGAAACAAAAGTATTGGGATATTACATTGAAATATATTTGTTTCTTACATAAAATGAAATTTCACAGAAAGAATAGCCAATATCTGTCATCCACAGATAAGATAAAACAAAACAGACATTAAGCCATGGATGTCGATTCTATTTAGGTGTCTACATCCATCTAACTCTGTTTTGCCATTACTCAGTGATAACATTTTAAAGAACCATCATGGTTAGATTTAACTAATGTCCTATTGAACAGGACTTTTAAGAACAACAGTAATGAATTACTAAAATTACTAATTTACCTCTTAAATCCTCTAATTAAGAGCACATTTTCCTTCATTCATCTCCTCTCCACTCTCCACTCATATACACACACTTGCCAAAAACTTCACTCAACCATCAGTAAACATGTATTCACCAGTCACTATACTAATATAAATATGAATAAGCTAACACTCTGGGTCTTTAGGTGCTTACACTCTAGTGCTAACTTTTGTCCAATTAAGCTCTATTTTAAATTCAAAATAATACAGAAAGACATACAGTATAAAATGGAAATATAACATTCAAGAGACATAAAAGGAGAATACAGTACATTTGGATAGGGATAGGAAATCGTTGAGTGAGTAAATTAACATTCTTCCCTATGCTAGATAAGAAAGGAAGAGTAACATATTTAAGCTTTCTTCCTTGATTAAGCCTTCAATTGACTTTTTTTCCTAATGTTCTCAATATGCCAAATTATATTAAGATTTAGTAGTGAGAGTCAATGTGTTTGATTAGAATATATAAATGGAAAATAGAATTCAATCAGTAAAATTAATGGGATTTCACCCTACGAATTACAGAAATTTAAAATCCTATTTTAAAACAAATTACATAAACTTACTCTGCAATCAAGCAGAGTTGATTCTGTTTCTTTCTTGTCATCTACTGTAAGACTTGGACTATATCTAGACTGATAATGATTTACTTAGTGCTTTAACTCATCACAAACCAGATCTCCCAAACCTAAATTCTTATTACCATTTGCAGACAGAAGATCCACAAAACCTCATAAACTTTTATTATATGAGTGATAGCCTAACAAAAAAGGTAAGTGTGTCACCATCACAGAAAAAACAAAAGTAACACCACTATAAAGCAGGAGCAGCAAACTAAAATGTTCCACGTTCCTTTTTTTTTCCTTCAGATACTCCTCTTGCATTAATTCACTAACAAAGCTGACCAGTCCCATACGCCAAGTCCCAGCGGGTTCTTTCTATCTCATTGAGGAGTTAACACATGAACAACTGACCCACAGTTCATTAATAATAATAATAATAATAACTCCTATCATTTTCAGTACTTCCTACGTGCAGGGAACTATAAATTAAGCATTAAGATAAATAATGTTATCATCTCCATTTTACAGATGAAAAAACCAAGGCTTAGAAGTTAAGAAGTTTACAAAACTGAGGTGATGAGGATTGTTAAAATTTACACAGTTGGTAAGTGGTAGAACAAGTGTTCAATCAGGCCTGAAGCCAGAGCCCAAGTACTTGACCACATATTAATTACACCATAAAATGTCTAAGTCCTCTGCCCTACAGGATCTGCTTTAGTTAGAGAATACATATTCTGCTAATTTATTCCTTTTTTTAAACAAGTTAACTGTTTTAAAATTAGAATTATCTAGGCTTGTTCAGAACAGTCCTCTTACTGGATGGACCAGATCAAGATCAGTAAGTGAATTGCAAATGTGACTTCACATTTAGTCTTCTAAATTTCAACAGTGAAATTATACTTTCTACTAACTGCAGTAATCTGAATACAGCCAGGCCCACCAAATTATTTCCAATATTGTCTTAAGAGTCCATGTTGTCACAAATATAGATAACTCTAAGGATTGTTCCTAACTCGGTGTTTGCCACAGAGTCAGAAACCTTCCAACCAAAGGACTCAAAAGGATGATGGATGTACAACAAAAGTACATTTTACATATGTACCCTTGGTATAGAAACTATGGCCAACAGGTTTCTTCTCCTCATAGGTTCTCCAACTCCTCTGGTAGTAGTAAGTCCAGGAAACTAGCCCCATATGGGACCTCTTGGGTCAGAAAGTGATTCTGACCCAAAACTCAGCTACACTGAAACGAAGTGCATGTGAAAATAAAGCTGAACAACAGAAAGAGACGCTACCAATACTTTAAACATGTATTTAGCAACTCTGTTTAAAATAACTAATGCATAGTTTTAAAAATTATAAGGAATAACTATCCATTGTGAAAGTACTATAGGAAGAATATGTAAAGCATCTATACCCAGAGGTACAAGCACTTTCCACCAGGAAATTTAGAGAAGGCTTCAAAATATGAAATTTGAATTGTCCTGAAAAAACAATAAAAGTGCTCTAGGCATTCAGAGGGGGAAAAGAGCATCCAGATGGATAAAACAATATATGCCAAGGAGAAGTCAAAAGTAATAGAGCTCTCAAGGAACCACAAGACAAGACAGTGAAGAGCACTGGTTAAATCAAGCTGGAGGGGCAGATGAGGACCAGATCACAGAGGCCCAAAATACCATACCAAGAATTTTGCGATTGATTTCAGAAAAAAAAAAAAAGTATTGAAAGCTTTTTAGTGGGGGAGTTGGCACATATGTGCTTTAAAAAGAGCATTCTGGCAAGATCCTGTAAGCAACAGGATACTTCAAAATAAACATTTCCTTTCAATGATGGAAGAGGATGATAAAGTTAATTTTTTAATGAATTAATATTTGGGCTGGAATGAGTGTGAGGTGGCTATAATTGTATTCAACACATGTGAAATGTTAAAAACTAAATGAGACTAATGTGTTTGCAAATCCAGTATGATGCTCATTTTCCACAGTAATTTAGCGTTAGATACTAATTGAGACTCTACACTGAATATTTCAAAAATATGTTATTGAGATAATGCTTCACTGGACCAGGTCACATTACTTTTAAAAGAAATTTTAAAATTACTTTATATTCAATGTGACATTGAAATTACAAAATAGTTCTTCAACATTTACTGAGTGTTATGAATGTTATTTACTCAACTGCCTGTCCTATTTGTATCATGGGTGAATTATTTATTTATTTTGTAACATTTGTATCAATGCTTTAATACAAAAACTTTAATACAAAAACATCCCCCATGTAATTTCCTTCATGGAGTATTACCAATGTACATATTCCAAGACCCTTTACTCGTTTCCTAGTGCTCATGGAAATATTTAATAAAATAATAATAGCTCACAGTTACTGCACACCAGTTATGTACCAGACACTGCACTAAGCACTTTACAAGTACTAATTCATGTAGTCCTCACAGCAACACCATGAAATAAGTACTATAATTATCCTCCACTTTACAGAAAGACATAGGAGGTTAAGTAACTTGCAGGACACATACATGGCAAATGGTAAGGCCAGAATCAGAATCCAAAAGATTTAATTCCAGAGCCCATGCTTTCAACCTGTTCCACAGAGTTAACTAATTTCAAAGTACAAAATATACTCTAAGGTGTATTTCTATCAAATAGACAATATATAGATTCTAAGTGACCTTTAAAACACCCATTCACATCACTTGAAATCATCCATTCAACAATCATTTAGGGCCTCCCTGGTGGCGCAGTGGTTGAGAGTCCGCCTACCGATGCAGGGGATACGGGTTCGTGCCCTGGTCTGGGAGGATCCCATATGCCGCGGAGCGGCTGGGCCCGTGAGCCATGGCCGCTGGGCCTGCGCGTCCGGAGCCTGTGCTCCGCAACGGGAGAGGCCACAACAGTGAGAGGCCCACATAACGCAAAAAGGGAAAAAAAAAAAAAAACAATCATTTATTTAATAATTTTTTGTGTATCTATTATATGTCAGGCAGTGTTCTAGGTACTAGGTGCACAACAATGAACGAAACAGGCAAAATACTCACAGTCACCATTCTAGTGGGAAATACAAATGATAAACAAAAAATACATAATATGAAACTAAAGAAGTCATAAATGGTTTGAGGGAAAAAAGTGTTTTGAAGAAAAATAAAGTATTCTAGAACTGCCATGCAACTATTTTTCTCAACAGAATACACACACCACCAGAACAGCAGGGGTCAGCCAGACACGCTATCAGAGCTTCCACTCTGCTCTGATGCCCATTCTGAGCTGCAGAGTCTGGTTCCCTATGCCAGCCTTCTTCTCCCAGCCTAATGACACCCTATCCTCCCTCATAACAATCTTATTTCCATTTTCCTCACCCTTCCCCACCTTAAACTTTGAGAAGATTCTTGAAAACTGTGACTCATTCTTCATGACTCAGATCATATCTTATTCTTTCGTGAAGTCTCCCCGACTCACCCTCACTTCCTCCTCTACACTTAAAATTGTATGCACTATATTATGTTGTATTTACTGGTTCATATCTCTTTCCTCTACTAGACTGTAAGCTTACTGATCTTATTATATATAGTACCCTAAATAATCCCTGGCCCTATCTCTAAGTAGGTACTCAAAAAGTTGTAAGAATGTCAAGCTTAACATTGCAGTATATGGCACAATAAAGAAATTAGCATAATTAACAGAAGAGGCTGACAAGGTAAATAGGAGTTCAATCATGAAAGTCCTCATATGCTAGGCCAAGGAGTAAATATTTGTATCCTGTAAGTAACAAACTGCATAGACAGAAGAAAGATTTAGGTCCATATATACCTGGGCTCTATTTCATATCCACCAATCAGATGTACAAGCTTGGGAAGATTATTTAACTGCCATGAGCCTTAAATTTCTTCATCTGTTAACAGAGATAACAGTACCTACCTCACAGATATTATATGAGAATTAAAGACAATGTTTATAATGCATCTAGCACGGTGCCTCACTCACTCACTCACTCACACACACACATACCCTCAATAAATGGTATCTATCATTATTATAAATGATATAAGCACAGGAAGGACATTAACAAAATCTGTGTTTTAAACAGATCACTCTGTGAGGGTATGAAAGATACACTGTCAGGAAGAAGAAACTAGTAGTTGGAAAAACACCCATAGGCTATTTTAAAATTATTCCAAAGAAAACAGATGAATACTTCAACTGATGAGGGAACAATGAGGATGGGGACCAGAGGACAAACATGAAAGATATATAACTGATAGGGCTTGATAACTAATCAGATACGGAAGATTGTTATATAATGATGAAAAAGACTAGTTAGAAATATCAATATGAATAAATTGATCAATATGATCAATAAAGATCAGATATGTCAAATAGATGTCAGTTTTTTCAATTAAAAGAAAAAAGATACTTCTAAGTTACTTCATACTTACTTATGACAGTAAGACCAGTAGTGTGGGCAAGGTGAATGGTATGATCCTGGAGTGGGGTATGACAGATCTAGTTAGGGATCAAGACACAGAAAGAGATCTTAGAAAGCAAGGGTTTGTGCCTTGTGGGAGATTAGATAAGGAGGCAAAAAGACATACTAGTGAAATATGTGTTCATTGAAGATATTTCCATTAATAAAAAAACTTGGTAGAATTAGTCAGCTGTTAAGCTCCAACTGATAAGTTCATGTCAAATACTATTGGTCTGATCAAGTCTTGATGTCTCAAAACTTGACTCCTCAAGCAAAAAATCTGGGCTGATTTTTTCAAATCCATAGTGTTTGCTTCTTTTTCTTTTGGTTCATATTCAAGACTATTTTTTAAGCAAAGTCACTTGGGTTTCACATGGCTTGGAAAATAAATAATAAATAACATAAAGGAAAAAACCTAAATCATGACTGCATTTCTCCTTGTTTAAATTTTATTATAATAGTTCAAGTAACTGCCCATATTAGAGGCTTAAAAAACTTATGCTAAGGAATCAAAGTTTTTTGAAGAAAAAAAGATCAAATAGAATTTTAAAAGAAATATGTAAAGGAATACAAATGTATTTCATGATCATTGGTCAAAAATTGGGGATCTATTCAAAGACTTAAACTGAATATCTATGCCCTTATAAAAGTGAAAAAACTTTTGGAATAAAGGATTGAAACTTATATAATTTACATCTAATAATAATTTAATGCCATTAAATTATTGCTTCAGGATTAATAGTTACTGATGTTTCACTTGAAAATTTCAAAGAAGAATGATGATGTTAATAAATCATTAAACAAATTTATAGTTTATCATAAACAAAAGAAAAATATTTAATATTGTATGACCTTGGACAAGTTCTTTGATGTCTCTGTGCCTCAGTTTCCTCATATGAAATTAAGAAAATTATCACGGCTGACCTTTAAGATTCCTTACAACTGTAACATTCTATGAACCTGTAAAATAATAAATTATATTATACAGCCTATTAAATGTCACAGCAGTTCAGAGGAGAAGCATTAATCTGGGCTGAAAACCATGTTGTAACAGAAAAAGAGAGGTAATAGAGTAATAAAAACCATAGCCAAAGAGTTAATATATGTCAAGACTATGCTAAGTACTCTACAGTCATTATCTGACTTTTTAAATTAATAGACTTTATTTATTTTTTTTTTTTTGCTGTACGCGGGCCTCTCACTGTTGTGGCCTCTCCCGTTGCGGAGCACAGGCTCCAGACGCGCAGGCTCAGAGGCCATGGCTCACGGGCCCAGCCGCTCCGCGGCATATGGGATCCTCCCAGACCGGGGCACGAACCTGTATCCCCTGCATCGGCAGGCGGACTCTCAACCACTGCGCCACCAGGGAGGCCCAATAGACTTTATTTTTAAAACAGTTTTAGGTTTACATAAAAATGAGAAGAAAGTACAGAGAATTTCCATACACTCACTCCCTCACTCCCTCACTTAATTTTCACATACAGACACATACTATGAAGTTCCTATGATTGTATCTATTCAGTTGATAAAGATACCAGAGCAGATTGATAGTGGTTGAAGCTGAATTTGTTTTCAAGTACATTCTCTTGACCACTAGGCGGCCCAGCCTTCCACAAATACCTGGTTTTAAATTATTGCTCTGCAACTGACTGCAAAGCATGTGATATGACCTCTATGACCATCATCATCATAAAATGTGAAGAAATTTTATGAAATGTGAAGAAATTTTAACATGTATAAAGTATACTCATTAGTTAGTTCCCTTCTTTCTCTGAGGTAAATTGAGTCTCATGAAGGAGATAATATTTAAGCTGGGGCTTCAATTGGCAAAAAAAGATAGACCATTTCAAAACAGAAAAGTTGCTCACAAAGACTCAAAAATCTTCATTTTTATCTTACATACCAGGAATAGTGAAGGGTTTTGAAAGAATGATTGAGAAAAAAAGAACAAAACTAAGTGGGGAAAGAACCACATTTATTGATCTGAATTTAAGTGAACTAAAGAGAAGTAAAACCTCTTTGGAGAAGATAAGACACTGTTCAATACACCAGAGCTCTTTTTAAGAGTACAGAAAAAGGGACTTCCCAGGTGGCACAGTGATTAAGAATCCGCCTGCCAATGCAGGGGACATGGGTTTGAGGCCTGGTCCGGGAGGATCCCACATGCCGCGGAGCAGCTAAGCCCGTGTGCCACAACTACTGAGCCTGCGCTCTAAAGCCCGCGAGCCACAACTACTGAGCCCGTATACCGCGACTACTGAAGCCCGAGAGCCTAGAGCCCGTGCTCTGCAACAAGAGAAGCCACTGCAATGCAAAGCCTGCGCATCACAAGGAAAAGTAGCCCCCGCTTGCCGCTACTAGAGAAAGCCCGTGTGCAGCAACGAAGACCCAACACAGCCAAAATAAATAAATAGATAAATAAATTTTTTTTAAAAAAAGAGTACTGGAAAAGACATTGGTTCTGGGACTTCTTTACAAAAAACAAAACCAAAAAACCTCTATTCCCAGGCAAAAGCATATTAAAAGTTATATAACAATTCAGCAAACACATATTAAGTAATTACAAATACAAAGCTCTCTGCCAGTGGCTGAGGTAAACTGAATAATGGTCTCCCAAATATGTTCATGCCCAAATACCCAGAACCTATGAATGTTGCCTTATATGACAAAAAAACTTTTCAAATGTGACTAAAGATCTTGAGATAGGAGATTATTCTGGATTATCCAGTGGGCCCAGCATAATCACAACAGTCCTCATAAGAGGACCACAGGAGGAGTCAGAGTCAGAGAAGGCACTAGGATGATGGAAGCAGAGACTGGAGTGATGCAGTTTACAGATGAAGGAAAGGGGCCACCAAGGAACCAAGGAACAGAGGTAGTCATTAGAAGCTAGAAAGGTCAAGGAAATGGATACTCACTTCAGAGCCTCTACAAAGATCACCATCTGCTGACACCTTGACTGTAGCCCAGTGAAACTAATTTCAGACTCTGACACCCAGAATTATAAGAAAATTAATTTTGTTGTGTTAAGCCCCTAAGTTTGTAGTAATTTATTACAGCAGCAATAGAAAACTATTATAGTTGCAAAGCAAGAAACCATTATACATTAAGACTCTATTATGTACTAGGCACTGTAATAGGTACTTTCTCAAGGCCTGGTTCTTGCTTACTAAGAAATTACCATCTAACTGAAGCAACAGAAAGGTGCTCAGATCATTATGGGATAAAAACTGTAATTGAAGAAAAGTATTATGGAAACATAGATGTTTAGTCCTAAAGGACAGGAACAAAGCTTTAATGAGTGTATGGATCTCCTCATCACTTGGGAAAATATTTCTACCTAAGACATAAAACGTCTTCCACTCTTTCTGTTGACTTGAGAATTTTATAAACCTCAAGCAATTTCAAACTTCAGAGTGAAATCAGGAGCTCACTTGGTTGAGACCTTTTGGTAGGTAATGCTTTTTAACTTTCAGATTGTTTCAAAAATCTTTCTAGGTCAAAATGCCTGGGTAAAATATGTCTACATATAATTGGTCTTAGATCAAAACTCATAAAATAAGTATTGTCAGATGAATTATTTTAAATTTAGGATATAAACAATTTACTATAGGTGAATAGCAATGTTCCTGATACAATATAAAAGAGATTTATCTGCTGAGCACCATCTGGATAAATAGAAAGCTTGCAGGCACTGCACGAAAAAGCAAATTGAAATTACAAGCTAACAATAATGAAGATGTGTGGAGATTCCCAGACAGTTTACTGTTTCTGAAACCTCTTCAGTGGGATAAACAACAGTGATGACTCTAAACTCTAAGTTCTAAATTGTCAAGCAGTCTAGAGAGAAGGATCTTTCAGGCACAAGAAATAAGTGGCCATAAATGCTCTATTTCCCCCAAACTAGCTGTACCCTGAAGAGGTATACTGAAGTCCCTTCAAATGAGCCAAGCCTAAAACTGAGACCTTCTTGGCTGTAATTCAGTCTCATACATCTGATACTGTACTAAAACTTTCTGCTTTAATCGTGGTGCCCCTGTTAGATATCATATCAGGGAAAAGATGTGTTTCCTAAGGAATAAGTTCATTCTGCAAATATATTTTTAACACAAAAAGAATAGCTCAGGTAAATATATTAGCTTAATAGCAGATTTTCACACAACGTACTTGTAATCATTTCTTCAATGTTTACCACCCAGAACATACGTTCCATGAGGGCAGGGGCCTTGTCCATCTTATTCACCACTGAATTTTCATAACCACACACAATGTCTGGCACACTGTATACTTCTAGTGAGAGGGTAAAATATCACAACCACCTTGTAAAACTGTTTGGAAACCTCTTATAAAGTTAAAGATACACCTATCCTATAACTAGAAAGCCTTAAGGGCTTCCAGGGATGTGGGGCTTTCCATGCTAAAATGAGGATGATGGTCTCAAGCATACCAGGATGTCTGGACACCCTGCCTATAACTGAGCAATTTTCTTCTCTGAGGTATATTCAAGATAATTAAAGCATATGTCCACAAAATAATAATAATTATTAACAATAAAGTTCATAGTGGATTTGTAACAGCAAAAAAACTGGAAATGATCCAAATTTCCATCAACAGGAGAATGGATAAGCAATCTGTGGTGCATTCACACAACGAAATCCTATTTTAAAACAAAAAGAAATAAAAACTGATATATGCACCATCATATATTAATCTTAAAAAAACTTTACTGGGCTTCCCTGGTGGCACAGTGGTTGAGAATCTGCCTGCTAATGCAGGGGACATGGGTTCGAGCCCTGGTCTGGGAGGATCCCACATGCCGCGGAGCAACTAGGCCTGTGAGCCACAACTACTGAGCCTGCGCATCTGGAGCCTGTGCTTCGCAACAAGAGAGGCCACGATAGTGAGAGGCCTGCACACCGCGATGAAGAGTGGCCCCCACTTGCCACAACTAGAGAAAGCCCTCGCACAGAAACGAAGACCCAACACAGCAAAAATAAATTAATTAATTAATAAAAAAAAACTTTACTGAGTTAAAGAAGCTATGTACAAATGACTATAATTCATTCAAGTCTGATCATCTGACTTCTCATCAAAATCTTCCAGAAGTTTCCAGGTTTTGTCCAGGTAAAAAACAGTGCTCTTTCAATGGTCTATAAGACCCTACACTATCTGACTCAACTACCATTCTGATCTTATTTCCTCTCACACTCTTCTCCATTCTCCAACCACAGTGGCCTTCTTGATGCCCCAATCAAGATAATCACACTCCTCCCATGAGAAATTTATATTTGTTTTTTTCTATACTTGGGAACAAAAAAGAGGCCCAAAATAAAAACTAAAAGTAGAGGGAAGGACCTTAAAGATGGCTGAGGAGTAAGACGTGGACATCACCTTCCTCCCCACAAATACATCAAATACATCTACATGTGGAACAACTCCTACATAACAGCTACTGAATGCTGGCAGAAGACCTCAGACTTCCCAAAAGGCAAGAAACTCCCCCCATGGACCTGGGTAGGCAAAAGAAAAAAGAAAAAACAGAGACAAAAGAATAGGGATGGGACCTGCACCTCTGGGAGGGAGCTGCAAAGGAGGGAAAGTTTCCACATACTAGGAAGCCCCTTCACTGGTGGAAACAGGGGGTGGGCGTGGGGGGAAGCTTCAGAGCCACAGAGGAGAGTGCAGCAACAGGGGTGCAGAAGGCAAAGTGGAGAGATTCCCACAGAGCAGATCAGTGCTAACCAGCACTCACCAGCTGAGAGGCTTGTCTGCTCACCCACCTGGGGGGGTGGGTGCTGGGAGCTGAGGCTCAGGCTTCTGTGTTCAGATCCCAGGGACAGGACTGGGGTTGGCTGTGTACAGCCTGAAGGGGGCTAATGAGCCACAGCTAACCGGCAGGGAGTCAGGGAAAAAGTCTGGAACTGCCTAAGAGTCAAGAGACCATTATTTCAGGGTGCGTGAAAAGAGGAGATTCAGAACACCACTTAAACAAGCTTCAGAGACGGGCGCAAGCCGCAGCTATCAGCGCGGACACCAGAGATGGGCATGAAATGCTAAGACTGCTACTGCAGCCACCAAGAAGCCTGTGTGTATCACAGGTCACTATCCAAACCTCCCTTCCTGGGTGCCTCTGCAGCCCGCCACTGCCAGGGTTCCGTGATCCAGGGACAACTAGCTGGGAGAACACATGGCACACTGCAGGCTGTTGCAACGTCACACTGGCCACTGGCGCCACAGGCTTGCCCTGCATTCTGTACCCCTCCCTCCCCAAGGCCTGAGTGAGCCAGAGCCCCTTAATCAGCCAGTGCTTAAACCCCGTACTGTCTGGGCAAAGAACAGATGCCAGATGGCTAACTACATGCAGAGGCGGGGCCAAATCCAAAGCTGAGCCCCAGAAGCTGTGCAAACAAATAAGAGAAAGGGAAATTTCTCCCAGCAGCTTCAGGAGCAGTGGATTAAATCCCCACAATCAACTTGATGTACAGTGCATCTATGGGATACCTGAATAGACAATGAATCATCCCAAAATTGAGGCAGTGGACTTTGGAAGCAACTGTAGACTTGGGGTTTGCTGCACGTGACTGACTAGTTTCGGATTTTTATGTTTACCTTAGTATAGTTCTTAGCACTTCTTATCATTGGTGGCTTTGATCATTGGTTTGGTTGCTCTTTTTTTTAATTAATTTTTTTCTTTATTTTAATAATATTTTTTATTTTAATAACTTTATTTATTTATTTTTCTTTCATTCTTTTTTTTTAATCCCTTTTCTTCTGAGTTCTGTGGCTGACAGGCTCTTGTTACTCCAGCCAGGTGTCAGGCCTGAGCATCTGAGGTGGGAGAGCCGAGTTCAGGACATTGGACCACCAGAGACCTCCCGGCCCCAAGTAATATCAATCAGTGAGAGCTCTCACAGAGATCTCCATCTCAATGCTAAGACCCAGCTCCACCCAACGGCAAGCAAGCTCCAGTGCTTGATGCCCCATCCCAAATAACTAGCAAGATAGGAACACAACTCCACCCATTAGCAGAGAGGCTGCCTAAAATCATAATAACTTCAGAGACACCCCAAAACACACCACAGGACACGGTCCTGCCCACCAGAAAAACAAGGTCCAGCCTCATCCGCCAGAACACAGGTACCAATCCCCTCCACCAGGAAGGCTACACAACCCACTGAACCAACCTTAGCCACTGGGGGCAGACACCAAAAACAATGGGAACCACGAACTTCCAGCCTGAGAAATGGAGTCCCCAAACACAGTACATGAAGCAAAATGAGAAGACAGAGAAATATGCAGCAAATGAAGTAGCAAAGTAAAAATCCACAAGATGAAACAAATGAAGAGGAAATAGGCTGTCTACCTGACAAAGAATTCAGAGTAATGATAGTAAAGATGATCCAAACTCTTGAAAATAGAATGGAGAAAATAAAAGAAACATTTAACAAAGACCTAGAAGAACTAAAGAGCAAATAAACAATGACTAACAACACAATAAATGAAATTAAAAATTCTGTAGAAGGAATCAATAGCACAATAATTGAAGCAGAAGAATGGATAAGTGACCTGGAAGATAAAATAGTGGAAATAACTACTGCAGAGCACAATAAAGAAAAAAGAATGAAAAGAATGCAGGACAGTCTCAGAGACCTCTGGGACAACATTAAATGCACCAACATTCGAATTACAGGGGTGCCAGAAGAAGAAGAGAAAAAGAAAGGATCTGAGAAAATATTTGAGGAGATTATAGTTGAAAACTTCCCTAATGTGGGAAAGCAAATATTCAATCAAGTCCAGGAAGGGCAGAGACTCCCATACAGGATAAATCCAAGGAGAAACATGCCAAGACACATATTAATCAAACTATCAAAAATTAAATACAAAGAAAAAATATTGAAAGCAGCAAGGGAAAAGCAACAAATAACATACGAGGGAATCCCCATAAGCTTACCAGCTGATCTCTCAGCAGAAACTCTGCAAGCCAGAAGGGAGTGACAGGACATATTTAAAGTGATGAAACGGAAAAACATACAACCAAGATTACTCTATCAAGCAAGGCTCTGGTTCAGATTCGATGGAGAAATTAAAACCTTTACGAAGAAGTGAAAGCTAAGAGAATTCAGCACAATCAAACCAGCCTTACAACAAATGCTAAGGAAACTTCTCTAGGCAGGAAACACAAGAGAAGGAAAAGAACTACAAAAACAAACCCAAAATAATTAAGAAAATGGTAAGAGGAACATACATGTTGATAATTACCTTAAATGTAAATGGATTGAATGCTCCAACAAAAAACACAGACTGAATGAAAGGATACAAAAACAAGACACGCATATATGCTGTCTACAAGAGACCCACTTCAGACCTGGGGACACATATAGATGGAAAGTGAGGGGATGGAAAAAGATATTTCATGCAAATGGAAATCAAAAGAAAGATGGAGTAGCCATTCTCATATCAAACTAGATTTTAAAATAAAGACTATTACAAGAGACAAAGATGGACACTACATAATGATCAACAGATTAATCCAAGAAGAAGATATGACAATTGTAAATATTAATGCACACAACATAGGAGCACCTCAATACAGAAGGCAAATGCTAACAGCCATAAAAGGGGAAATCGACAGTAACACAATAATACTAGGGAACTTTAACACCCCACTCTCCCCAATGAATAGATCATCAACCAAAATGAAAATAAATAAGGAAACACAAGCTTTAAATGACACATTAAACAAGATGGACTTAACTGATATTTATAGGACATTCCATCCAAAGACAACAGAATACACTTTCTTCTCAAGTGTTCATGAAACATTCTCCAGAAGAGATCATATCCTGGGTCACAAATCAAGCCTTGGTAAATTTAAGAAACTTGAAATCATATCAAGTATCTTTTCTGAACACAACTCTATGAGACTACATATCAACTGCAGGGAAAAAAAGGTAAAGAATACAAACACATGGAGGCTGAACAATACACTACTTAATAACCAAGATATCACTGAAGAAATCAAAGAGGAAATCAAAAAATACCTAGAAACAAATGACAATGAAAACACGATGACCCAAAACCTATGGGACGCAGCAAAAGCACTTTTAAGAGGGAAGTTTACAGCAATACAATACTACCTCAAGAAACGAGAAACATCCCAAATAAGCAACCTAATCTTACACCTAAAGATATTAGAGAAAGAAGAACAAAACAAAACCAAAGTTAGCAGAAGGAAAGAAATCATAAACATCTTACCAGAAATAAATGAAAAAGAAATGAAGGAAACAACAGCAAAGATCAATAAAATTAAAAGCTGGCCCTGTGGAAAGATAAATGAAATTGATAAACCATTAGCCAGACTCATCAAGAAAAAAAAGGGAAAAAACTCAAATCAACAGAATTAGAAATGAAAATGGAGAAGTAACAACTGACACTGCAGAAATACAAAGGATCATGAGAAATTACTACAAGCAACTATATGCCAATAAAATGGACAACCTGGAAGAAATGGACAAATAATTAGAAAAGCACAACCTTCTGAGACTGAACCAGGAAGAAATAGAAAATATAAATAGACCAATTACAAGCACTGAAATTGAAACTGATTAAAAATATTCCAGCAAACAAAAGCCCAGGACTAGATGGCTTCACAGGCGAATTCTATCAAACATTTAGAGAAGAGCTAACACCTATCCTCTCAAACTCTTCCAAAATATAGCAGAGGGAGGAACACACCCAAACTCATTCTACGAGGCCACAATCACCCTCATGCCAAAACCAGACAAAGATGTCAAAAAGAAAGAAAACTACAGACCAATATCACTGATGAACATAGATGCAAAAATCCTCAACAAAATACTAGCAAAGAGAATCCAACAGCACATTAAAAGGATCATAAACCATGATCAAGTGGGGTTTATCCCAGGAATGCAAAGACTCTTCAGTATATGCAAATCAATCAATGTGATACATCATATTAACAAATTGAAGGATAGAAACCATATGATAATCTCTACAGATGCCGAAACAGCTTTTGACAAAATTCAACACACATTTATGATAAAAAAAAACCCTGCAGAAAGCAGGCATAGAAGGAACTTACCTCAACATAATAATGGCGATATATGACAAACCCATGGCCAACATCGTTCTCAGTGGTGAAATACTGAAACCATTTCCTCTAAGACAGGAACAAGACAAGGTTGCCCACTCTCACCACTATTATTCTACATAGCTTTGGAAGTTTTAGCCACAGCAATCAGAGAAGAAGAAGAAATAAAAGGAATCCAAATCAGAAAAGAAGTAAAACTGTCACTGTTTGCAGATGACATTTTACTACACATAGAGAATCCTAAAGATACTACCAGAAAACTACTAGAGCTAATCAATGATTTGGTAAAATAGCAGGATATTAAATTAATGCACAGAAGTCTCTTGCATTCCTATAGAGTAATGATGAAAAATCTGAAAAAGAAATTAAGGAAACACTCTCATTTACCATTGCAACAAAAAGAATAAAATACATAGGAATAAACCTACCTAAGGAGACAAAAGACATGCATGCAGAAAACTATAAAACACTGATGAAGGAAATTAAAGATGATACAAACAGATGGAGAGATATACCACGTTCTTAGATTGGAAGAATCAACATTGTGAAAATGACTATAGTACCAAAGCAATCTACAGATTCAGTGCAATCCCTATCAAATTACCAATGGCATTTTTCACAGAACTAGAACAAAAAATTTCACAATTTGTATGGATACACAAAAGACCCCGAACAGCCAAAGCAATCTTGAGAAAGAAAAACGGAGCTGGAGAAATCAGACTCCCTGACTTCACACTATACTACAAAGCTACAGTAATCAAGACAGTATGGTACTGGCACAAAAACAGAAGTATACATCAATGGAACAGGATAGAAAATCCAGAGATAAACACACACACATATGGTCACCTTATCTTTGATAAAGGTTGCAAGAATATACAATGGATAAAAGACAGCCTCTTCAATAAGTGGTGGTGGGAAAACTGGACAGCTACATGAGAAACAATGAAATTAGAACACTCCCTAACACCATACACAAAAATAAACTCAAAAAGGATTAAAGACCTAAATGTAAGGCCAGACACTATAAAACTCTTAGAGGAAAACATAGGCAGAACACTCTACGACATAAATCATAGCAAGATGTTTTTTGACCCACCCCCTAGAGTAATGAAAATAGAAACAAAATAAACAAATGCTACCAAATGAAACTTAAAAGCTTTTGCATAGCAAAGGAAACCATAAAAAAGATGAAAAGACAACCCTCAGAATGGGAGAAAATATTTGCAAACCAAGAAACTGACAAAGGATTAATCCCCAAAATATACAAGCTGCTCATGCAGCTCAATATCAAAAAAACAAACAAACCAATCAAAAAATGGGCAGAAGACCTATATAGACATCTCTCCAAAGAAGATATACAGATTGCCAACAGACACATGAAAGGATGCTCAACATCACTAATCATTAGAGAAATGCAAATCAAAACCACAATGAGGTATCACCTCACACCAGTCAGAATGGCCATCATCAAAAAATCTACAAACAATAAACGCTGGAGAGGGTGTGGAGAAAAGGGAACCCTCTTGCACTGTTGGTGGGAATGTAAATTGATACAGCCACTATGGAAAACAGTATAGAGCTTCCTGAAAAAACTACAAATAGAACTACCATATGACCCAGCGATCCTACTACTGGGTATATACCCTGAGAAAACAATAATTCAAAAAGAGTCATGTACCACAATGTTCACTGTACTCTATTTACAATAGCCAGGACATGAAAGCAACCTAAGTGCTCACCGACAGATGAATGGATAAAGAAGATGTGACACATATATACAATGGAATATTACTCAGCCATAAGAAGAAAAGAAATTGAGTTATTTGTAGTAAGGTGGATGGACCTAGAGTGTGTCATAAAGAGTGAAGTAAGTGAGAAAGAGAAAAACAAATACCGTGTGCTAACACATATATATGGAATCTAAAAAAAAAAAAGGTTCTAAAGAACCTAGGGGCAGGACAGGAATAAAGATGCAGACTTAGAGATGGACTTGAGGACATGGGGAGGGGGAAGGGTAAGTTGGGATGAAGTGAGAGAGTGGCATTGACATATATACAGTACCAAATGTAAACCAGATAGCTAATGGGAAGCAGCCACATAGCACAGGGAGATCAGCCTGGTGCTTTGCAACCACCTAGAGGGTTGGGATGGGGAGGGTAGGTAGAAGGGAGATGCAACAGGGAGGGGATATGGGGATATATGTATACGTATAGCTGATTCACTTTGTTATACAGTAGAAACTAACACAACATTGTAAAGCAATTATACTCCAATAAAGATGTAAAAAACCTAAAAGTGCAACATATAAATGTAATAATATTCGTTGCTTCTAACTTAGGCCTTTTTATCCCTAGGAAGTAAATCACTTTTTAAATTAACAAATTAAAGCTGATAGGAGACAAACTATTTCTATATATTTATATACATTATATATATATAATCTATTGTTTATTCTGTAATTTTCCTAATTGACATTGTCATACCAATAAAAAATGAGCAAGAGGGCTTCCCTGGTGGTGCAGTGGTTGAGAGTCCGCCTGCCGATGCAGGGGACACGGGTTCGTGCCCCGGTCCGGGAAGATCCTTCATGCCGCGGAGTGGCTGGGCCCATGAGCCATGGCCACTGAGCCTGCGCGTCCAGAGCCTGTGCTCCGCAACGGGAGAGGCCACAACAGTGAGAGACCCGCATACGGCAAAAAAAAAAAAAAAAAAAAAAAAAATGAGCAAGAGTCTTAAATAGGGACTTCACCAAAGATATCCAAATGAACAATAAACATATGAAAAGGTGCTAAGCTTCATTTATCATTAGAGACATGCAAAATAAAATATAGTGAGATACAATCACACCCACACAAGGGTGTCTAAAATTTTAAAGCCTGGCAATGCTGTCAAGGATGTGGAGGAAAAGTAATTTTCATACGTTGCTGACAATACTGTAAATTGGTACACTTTGTCATATTATCCAACCGTTGAATTTATACATGACTTATGAACCAGCAATTCTACTCCTAACATCTTCATGAGTAATCTTGCAGCAGTAAATAATACCCCAAATCCCAGTAGTTTCATGGGCATGTAACCTGTGCAGTTGCATAGGGCCTTGAACCTAAAATGACTCCATGCTTAATATAATGCTCTGTTGTGGCTATCTTAAAACTCTTAATAAATGTTGATCAATGGACCCCTCGTTTTCATTTTGCCCTAGTCCCTACAAATTATGCAGCTGGTCCTTTGCGGTATGCAGGCCTCTCACTGCTGTGGCCTCTCCCGTTGCGGAGTACAGGTTCCAGATGCGCAGGCTCAGCGGCCACGGCTCATGGGCCCAGACACTCCACGGCATGTGGGATCCTCCAGGACCGGGGCATGAACCCACGTCCCCTGCATCGGCAGGCAGACTCTCAACCACTGCGCCACCAGGGAAGCCCGCAGCTGGTCCTTTTTTTAAGCACATAACCAACAGAAATGTGTGCATGTGTGCACCAAGGGATATGTAAAAATATATTCTTAGCAACAGAACTAGAAACAATCACGTTTTTTGACAGTAGGCTGAATAAATTGTGGAACATTCATACCACAGAATACTACACAGCAATGAAAATAAATGAAGTATAGTTATATGCACCTACACAAAGAATCGTCCCCACCTCCACTCCCTGACACATTATAAATATGATTCATGAGAGAAAAATAAACCTGTGGTATTTAAAACTACTGAGATTTGGGGAATTATTTATTGCTGAAGCAGTACCCCACCTACTATGACTAATATACAAAGACCATCTAATGACCATTACCATTATTAATCTACTTAAATCCATCCTGAAAATATCTACATTTTTATCTTGTTCACCTGCCACATGTATTGAGTCCCACTGCATCTAGTATTAATTTGATACAGAAATGTTCTCTTTTATTTTTCTAGAATGATTTTCTTCGTACTTTAAAAAGTTCCAATTAGTTCTAGTATTCTTGACTTTGGTGAATAAGTCTACTCATGCTCTTCACATGTCTTACATTATCAATGACTATGATCATGTCCACACTTTACCTTTCCATTTCTCTATAAACATATCTTAATCTCAGGTATACCTTTACACATAAAACCCTTCATCCCTTTGATTATTTTGCAAGTTGCCCTTTTCTCAACCCTTTTAGGTCTAGCATCTCCAGGGCCACACATACAGTTATGCATTTAGTACAATACACAAAAGCTTCCAAAGAGGTAAGTTTACCTTTGTCTACCAGACAAGTAATGCATCCTCACGAGACTGTGGCAGGAAGACCATGACCCATTTTCTTTACACAAAGTTACCACCTTCTCTTCCAGCTAAGTACCCTTAGCGGCAGGTTAGTCCAGACAGGGATTTTTCCTCATGCACACATTTAGGCTGGCAGAGTGTAAGTTTGCTTCTCTTTTAAAAAGTATTGGATACTCCAGGTACTAATGCACCCAAGTTTGTTTTAGTTCTGCTTTGTTTCACCTACCATTCTCACACTTCCTTTTTAGGCCTCAACAGTTCATAGCCAAGATTGCTTTCCTGAGTTTATTTGCCTGAGACTATGCATTAGAAGCAAAGTTGGACTGCTTTGTCCCTCTGTGTGTTACACAACTCTTACACACTATTATTTTTAAATCCATTCACTTGGACTTAGTTGTATTACAATTTCCTGAACTGGATCCATTGAGTGGAAAAGGCTGGGGGACAACTCAGGACTTCTTTATCTTCAGAGACTTCTTGCCCTCCTATTTTCACCATACATAAAATAAATTTTAAAAATTAGACAGGTTTTCAAAAAATATGATAACAAAAATAAAAATAACTCTTAGAATAAAATGTTCTCATATTTTTCTCTTTCCTTACTACTCATTAAAAGCTTTTATAAAAACTAGTGCCATTATTTTAAAATGCCAAGTGTATAAAATCATTTGGTTTTTATAAATATAAGAAATACCAATTTTGACCCAAATTTTAAAACAAGGATTGTAAAACAACGACAGTGCTATTATTCCATTATCCTGGATTCCAAAATAAGCAGCATGGTTAAGTCTTGCTGTTGGAGAGCCTCTTTCAAGTGTTGTAGCATATGGATCATCACCAGGTTCTTAGTACAGGATCACAAGGCAAAACTGTGTCAAATAAGGTGAACTGAAAACAATAAGAATTGCCACCCCCAATTTCTGCAACCTCAGTAGCCAAGCCAATATTTAACTCAATTTTTTAAAAATATCTGCTTTGTGCCAGCACTCCAGGGCATTCAAAAATGAATCACATCTGAAAAAAGTAGAGCATCTCACCCAAAAGCTCATAATTCAATAGAGCAAACAGAAGTAGACTGTGATTATACGTTAACTTTTGGATATTAATTCATTTAATCTTCACAAAACGTGTTAGAGAATATTATCCATTTTAAATATGAGGAAACTAAGTGCAAAAAGTTTATATGCATATAAGAATTCTTATTATTCATTCAAAAATATTTGTTAAGTGTTTACTTCGAGTCAAGTACTTCTCTCCTTTCATCTTTTCTCTCGACTCCTCCACCCTCTTCCTATTTCTCCTCCCTTTCTTTCTTTTCCTCCTTCTTCTTCAGACAATAAAGAAATAATGTTAGACTCAAAGGCAAAAAAAAAATGTAGACCATGATTATTGTTACAGGAGAGGGGTTTTTAGAGAGCAATGAAAACACTTGAGAAGCCTAGAGGCATAAGATCTAGTGGGAGGAGAAAACATGGTATGAGACTGTATGCAACAGGAAGAAAAGAGGAAGTGTGAATCTGTGAAAGTATGGAAGCACAATAAAGGGACCCTGTGACTGAATCAGGTTTCATGGGGTCAGAGGAGTAGGGTGAGACACATAGTAAGAGATAAAATTAGAAAGAAAGACTTATTCCTCACCCTGGAGTTGATAACAATAACATATTAAGCAACCTTTGAATGAATTATGCTAAATCTCCCAATAACCCTATTAGGAAGATGCTAATATGGTACCCATTTTATAGATAAATAAATGAAGGAACAGAAATATTTATCAACTTTCCCAAGGTCACAAAGGTAGAATTTTGAAAGACCTGGGATAATCAACCCAGAGAATCTGGTATTTAACCACCCACTGCTATTCAAGTAGAGACACAATACAAAGGGAAAAAAAGTTATTTTAATTTTTTGAGGTATAATTTATATACAATAAGGGAAGATTTTTGAATGTCATAATCCCCAGCTTTTCTAGGTTCTCACATGGTCCTCTACATTATATAGAATATGAAAGAAAAAGTGCTCTTAAGTATGAAATAAAAGCACAAGTTTAAAAGCAAACTATTGTTTAGTGTATCTTTTCAGTATTATAATTCATTCAGAGGTTGAAACACCCAGAAAAAAAAGAAGCAGAAAATTAGTGGGAGCTAGCTCTACGAGTTTCTCAGAAGATTTTCCAAGACAGTTTCTCTGATCTTTGTTCCTCATGAGAAGCAGGCAGGCTTCAGGCTTAGTGATTCTGTCACAGATCACCTACTGGTATTCTCTATGCCTCCTTGTAGAAATTCTCATTCAGAAATATTATGTATTCATTTGCTTTTGTATCTCTTTCCTCCACCTATGAACAGAAGCAGTTATAGGCTTAAGGTACATGAGTGCCATGTATAAACTAGCCACTGATACCCATAAGGAATGGTCTACAGATAGAACAGATCATTATTTCCAGTACAGTAATATTCAGTGCTGTCATACCTCATTCCCTTTCTTTTTAACCTGGTCTGTTAATAACACTTTCAGAAGAGAAGACTCTCCCAATTTAGAGAGCAAAAAGGTAAGCATTATTTTATATACCAATGACCCTATTAAAGTGGGCCCTTAATAGATAACTGGCCCCAGTTATTAATTTCTGTCAGAAAGGATTACAAATAAATTATCCTAAAACCAAAGTCATCATTTTAATGTCCCACACCTTTCCCCAACTTTATCTTATGCTAAAATTTCCACAAAACAAAAACCAATTCATTTTGTTATTTAGAATATATGTTTTGTAACCAGGTTATCTTGGGATATATGAAAAGAAATTATGTGGCTCAAAGTTAGAGATGCCAAAGTTGCTTTACTGTGATTTTATTTTTAATTGGCTAGGGTGTGCCTTTAGCTCCACTTGCTTTTGAGTAGAGGGTAGAAAGAGCTTGTGACTCATGGAAAGAAATGGTTGAGAAAGGGGAGATCATTGAGAGCTTTGCAGGTTATGTTATGGAATTTGGACTTTTTTGTCTGCTTTGCAGTGTGGTTCCATGGAGTGTTTAGCTAACTTTTGTGAGGGTAGAGGATCGTTCTATGTCAATGAAAAATTAATCAGTCCATCTAAGAAAGAAAGGGAAAACTTTATTCTAGCCAAATTTGAGGATTATAACCTGGGAAGAACAACTCAGAAAGCTCCAAGAACCTGTTAGAAGTCAAGGCACAGTTATATAAGGTTTTTGAGACAGAGGGCTGTACATTAAATGTCATACTATTGATAGTTTACACAATACAGATCTAAGTGTCATCTTTAGATGCCCCTTAAAAGATCAAGAAGGAATGTTATCTTTTAAGGAGTTGTCTTATTGGTGCTAGGAGAATGTTGCTCTTCATGGCTGAGCAGATATTTCTGCCAACGGGGGAGGTTTGGTTGATGCATAATATAGATAAACAATGCACAGTAGGTGGGAGAGAGGAGGCCAAAGGAAAGAGAAAATTTTTTTTATGTTTAAATTTTTCTTGTCTCGCCATAAAATATGAATTTCATTTCACACAGACATTGTAGATACTATAAACATTATAGTACTGCTGGCATTACTTCATGTTTACCTCTGTGCATAGTGGTTTGCTCTTAATAATTTGTGTTGTGTAAACACATGAATAAAAAGATATTTTTTAAATCCATATTTTAAAAGTCTGAATGAGGAGAAACTGGAATTCTCATTCATTGCTGGTGGGATTATAAAATGGTGAAAACATTCTGGAAAATAGTTTGACAGTTCCTCAAAAAGTTAAACATAGACTTACCTTAGGAACCAGCGATTCTACTCCTAGGTATACACCCAAGAAAATAAAAACATATGTTCCCACAAAAAATCTGTACAAGAATGTTCACAGCAGCATTATTCATAATAGCCTAAATGGGGGAACAACCCAAATGTCTATCAGCTGATAAGTGGATAAATAGTATGTGATAAATTATTATTATTATTAAATACAATTTGGTCATAAAAAGGAATGAAAAACTGATACATGTTACAACATGGGTGAGCCTTGAAAACATCATCTTAAGTGAAAGAAACCAGTCATAAAAGGCCACATATTATATGACTCCATCTATATGAACTGTTCGGTTTACGTAAATCTATAGAGACAGAAAGTATATTAATAGTTTCCAGGGACTAGGCAGAAGGAGAAAAGGGATGACTGCTAATGGGTACAGAGTTTCTCTGAGGGGTTATGAAAATCTTCTGAAATTAGTGATGATGGCTCTACTCCTCTGTGAATATACTAAAAACCACCAAATTATACACTTTAAAAGGGTGGATCTTATGGTAAGTGAATTATATCTTGATAAGCTATTACTCAAAAAATAATCATTAAAAAAGAGTTTGAGGGACTTCCCTGGTGGCGCAGTGGCTTAGAATCCACCTGCCAATGAAGGGAACGCAGGTTCGATCCCTGGCCCAGGAAGATCACACAAGCTGCAGAGAAACTAAGCCCTGCAATAAACCTTTCTCTGCTCCAAACTCTGAGGTCTGTTTGGCCTAACTGTGCGTCAGGCACATGAACTTGTGTTCGACATTTCCTCATTTAACAGGTAAGGAAACTGGGCCTAAAAAAGTCACTTATTTGCCCGATGTCATACAGCTAATGGGTATCATTGTTTATAAACTACATTGTTCATAAACTACAATTACTGAGCCTGCACTCTAGAGCCCACGAGCCACAACTATTGAGCCTGCACGCCACAACTAGTGAAGCTCACATGCCCTAGAGCACACACACCGCAATTACTGAGCCCATGCGCCTCAACTACTGAAGCTTGCATGCCCTAGGGCCTGTGTGTTGCAACTACTGAGCCCACGTGCTGCAACTACTGAAGCCTGTACACCTAGAGCCCGTGTCTCCCCAACAAGAGAAGCCACCGCAATGAGAAGCCTGTGCACCACAAAAAGTAGACCCTGCTTGCCGCAACTAGAGAAAGCCCACGTGCAGCAACGAAGACCCAATGGAGCCAAAAAATAAATAAAATTAATTAAATAAAATTTAAAAAAAGAGTTTGATATACCGGTAGTACGGGGGTTTTAAGAGAGAAAGCAAGAAAGACAGGTTGGGGCTATATTATAATTATAATTGCTCAAATTTGTCATCTTGAGGAGTTCTGACTTTATCTTATGAAAGGTAGAAAGCAAAGAAATAATCATATCAGATTCAGAAAGATAAATTATTATTGATACCACTACTAATCTGAATAGAAGTGATATAATTAGTATCTATAAACTTGTAACTTTAAATTACAATGGATTACTTTCATTCACATATTGATTTATTTCTCTCATTTTTAATGACCTCATAGAACTTAGAATTAAAAAGAATATTAGAAATAATTTAGGCTAATTTCTGAAACTGAGTAGGACCCTGTGGTGCCCTCCTGGGTACAAAAGCCTTTCCGTGTCCCCCTGTTTCTTGTTTGTAGGAAAAAGGCTTCTGCCTCCTACACCTCCCTGTGTTCCAAAAAGCAGATTCAAACAGGTTCTATCCAGGGAAGTAAGGAAATGCAGAAACGAAGGAGAAGCAATCAAGAAACAATATAAAGCAGGGTCTTCCTCAAGGAATATACGTAACAATATCTTTCAGTTCTTTTGCAGGAATGAAGGCCCCTACCCAGGTGGAAGATGGTAACTTCAGGCTGAGCACAAGATTCCTGGAGCACTGCCCTGTTACCTCACCACTAACCAATCAGAAGAAAGTCACACACCCTGCAACCCTCACCCCAAATTTTGCCTATAAAAATGCTTTCCTGAAAACCATCTGGAAGTTCAGGTTTTTTGAGCATGAGCCACCTGTTCTTGCTTGGTCCTGCAATAAACCATTCTCTGCTCCAAACTGAGGTTGTTCGGCTTCACTGTGCGTCAGGCACGTGAACACGCATTCGACAACATTTCCTCATTTAACAAGTAAGGAAACTGGCCCTAAAAAAGTCACTTATTTGTCTGATGTCATACAGCTAATGGGTATCATTGTTTATAAATATGTTTTATCTTCAATAAATATCTATTATTATAATATATACTAATGGGCTTTATAAAAATTGGGTCAGTAAATGACTTAAAAAATGTCCCTCAAATCCGTTGAGACGTCTTACAAAACTACTACTGATTTGACATTTGCAATGGAACAATTAGTAGAGTAAGTGTAAAAAATACACAGATTGGAATCCACAGAAAATTACTTTGAAGGATTAAAATTTTATCCACCACCCTCTAATCACAAAAATGTGGTAACTTCAGCGAAATTCTGCATTATGAATTCAGTGCCCTTTTACTTCTATCCTTCCCATTCTTTTGTAATTACTGTATATCTCCTAATAGTAGACTTTTTACTGAATTGCTAATAAAATCCAAGAAATGCCCAAAGAATTTAATTCAGATGTAAATGGAATTATTTGGGTTGTTTCTGTCTCCACTTTCAAAAAATCATAATATGAAACTGTATGCTGTTACTAAAAGTCCCACAGACTTCTCAGCTTGATACCTGAAGTAATTTAGAAAACTAAGAAAAAAAAATCTGTGACTGCTTTACAGCTAATTTATTTACAACAACTTCAGAATTGTGAAAACCCACCCACACATGTAAACCTACAGCAAAAGAGAAATAAATTATTTTTAAAACAGCAGCTACTTTTTGGTCCTGCTGGTGCTTTCTTCTCATTTCTTTTTCCTTACTTTCCTCCTCATTTTAGGTAACTTCAACAAGATGTTAGTTACAATTCTAAATTTACTTCTGAGTTCAACCTAAGAATTACACCAAAAGAAAGGAGGTCTTGCCTCCACTGTTAAGCCATCTTCTGGAGATACATTATGTTGAAGAACTCCCCCACGGACCTGCACAAAACAGTGTGTACAAATTAAGTTGCAAAAAAAAAATGGGATAATACCTATATATATGACTAGTCAATAAACAATGCAAGGTCCTTTGAAGTTATAATGGAACAAAATGAGAAATTTTAGTTTACGTGGAAAGGAAATTTATGAGTGAGGCTTCATCTTTTATACTCCTATCTTCAATAACAGATTTTTTTTTCCTTTGTAAGTTTGCATAATATATGACAACATGGACAGGGGAAAAAATGCTGACCTGTCTGTCAGCTCTGGGTTTTAAAGTAGGACTTAAAGTTCTCAAAGGTCTCTTAGATATTAAATTTTATAATTCTATGATTCTTTATTCTTCCTTTTTGTGTCATAGCACAATCATTTGATATGACATTTCATAGCCAAAAATGTCAAAGTAAATAATTTCAACACTGAATTAATGTTTTAAAGAGTAAAAGTCAGTCCCAGCCCAAAGGCATCTAAAAAGAAATGAAAATAGTCAAATATATCAATCAGATACATATAAGATACATAGGTACATATGTGTTTGTGTATATATGGATTTAAATGTTTGAAAGAATATCCATCAATATGTTAATATATCTAAGTGATATTATTGTTAGGCATAGCTACAGATGATCAACTCTTCTTTATGCTTTCCTGTGTCTGAATATTTCACAATAAAAATGTAAATTTTATAAATATGTAAAAAGAGCATTTCCATTCTAAACTACCAAAAAAAAAAGACAAAAAAAAAATATGGTACAGAGGAAAAACTGCCATCTTTGGTGAGCATGTCCACCCCACCACCACCATGTATCTTGTCTATGAGATAGAGATTATCAATGATGAAGTTAATCTTGACAGTGTCTCTTGGGTACTGGTTAGGTTGGAGGTAGAGGGCAGAAGCAACTGACTATCCCTTCTGACCTTCTAAGGCTCTGTCAAGTTGTCTGGCATGCTACCAAATTCAGTAACACCAGAAGTCCCTGAGAGTCATGGATAGGGATGTAAGTGGATCAGCTAGATGGCCCATAGAGGTGGAACTGGATCAAAGCTGAAACACTGGTACAGATTCTTCCCTACTAAGAATGGCAACTGGCTGGTTGGGTTAGGTAAATCCCATCCCTGCTATTCTGCATTATAAGAGACCCACTCTGGGTAACTCCCAAGTTCAAAGTTGGCTCCTCTTTACTGTAAACACTAAAAATGCTTTCCCTAGATCCTACTCCCTGTTATATTCAAGGCCATATCCTCTGACATGATGGGCATTAGATTATTGAATGCCAAATGTCTAAACAAGAGGAGAGACAAGTTAAATCACCTGTATCCTGAGAAAAACTTTTCAGAAACAGTTGTGTCTTACAGTCAAGAAAGAAAATGTAAAAATAGAATTGGTTCAATAATATTGCTTAAAATCTTCAGTAGCTCCTTGTTAGTTTCAAGATAAAATCCTGAGAGCATTATCAGTATGTATGGAGGGGGTGAAGTATAACTGACATTGTGTTTTGAATAACTTTCCCAAATAATTCTGAAAAATCAGTGCTCATTCTTGTGGGATATTACTGAGTTAGTAAAATAAATGTAAATACTAGATATACTATATATACTAAATAGTGTATACCTTAAAGACAAATTTGCTTTAGGTATATAAATATGAGAAGAGTAATGACTAAGCCACTATGTTACCCAAAAAGGTGAGCCAATATGAATATATAATTAGCAGTAAGAGTTAAGACAAAAACACAAGTTTAATGTAGTACCATCACTCTAAATGTAATTTTTTCCAGTCATAATTAATTCAGTGTTTCTCAAACTTGAGGTCTTTTTTATGAAAAATAATTATGACGGACTTCCAATGTTGATTTAAATATTCATATTATAATGCAATCTAAGTACATACAAAGTTAGACAAAATATTATGCATATAATTCCTTTATAATTAAAAATACTCAAATCTACAAGTTAAAAATATAGAAAGCTACAAAACATTAACATTCAAATTAATAACATTAATTTTATGAGACAGATGATATTGTTTTGCTGAAACTAATATGTTGATGTTGCATGTAATAGTAAGGAAATACAGCATCAAATTCAGATTTATATTTAATTTTTGAATTTTTGTTTCAATACTAGAGTATTCCTATTCAAGACTTCCAGTGTAACAATGTGCCACATTGAGCAACTTAAGATCTTATCCCACTACAAACATACACAGAATGCTGCATAAAATATAGCTCCCAAATATTAAGTATATATCAAAGCTAAAAAAAAAAGAAGAGGAAATCCCCAACATAAGAGAAACAGAGGGAACTCAAGTCATAATAATAATCATAGATGGTGTGACTTCAGTGGTCAAAGCAAATATCATACCCAGATATATATAATCCTAAAGCTTGGGTTCACAATTTTAATGCTTAGGCAGGGACCGAGGCAAGATCTGGAAATGAAATTCCCTTTACTAGAAACTGAAAGTTTCCTATTTATAAATAGTTTTTTTTTTTTAAAGCCTGAACCTTCCAGGCCAAGGCAATGGCAAGAATGTTTACCACTGCTGAATGCTGTGAGTGTAAAAGGGGAGCCTCCCATGAGAAATCAAACCTCCAATCCTGCACCATCCATCAGTGGCAAAAATCCCAAACAAAGAAACTTTTAAAAACCAGCCTCAGACAGTAGGACTCCTGGAGCATCCAACAAAAATAAACATAAAACTCATCTCTAGGGATATTTCTACAACACATGTAACTCTCATGGAAAAACAAACTCCTGATAAAGATTACAAGTCATATGCGGACTTGATTCACCATAATGGGGAATCACTAGACACAACAAATGAGTAAAACAGAGTTTTTACCTAAAAAAAAACCTTTAGAAACTAAAACAATCTGAGATTTTAAAATAAATATTCTTGGATTTATTTTAAAAGGTTAAAAAAAGAAATAAAAACATACTTTAAAAGGAAACATACTGAAAGAACCTCATGATAAATAAGCAATTAAAAAAAAACAGAACTTCTATAAATAAAAAATATAATCACCAACATATTAAAATCTCAATGTATGGATTATCAGATTAGATAAAACTGAAGAGAAAATTATTATATGGGAAGATGGACTTGAGAAAATTACCCAGAATGCAAAACAATAAAGAAATAGAAAATACAAACGAGAGGATGAGAGTCATGGAGGATTGAATGAAGAAGGCAATCATATGTCTATTTAAATAGGAGCTTCAAGAGAGAATAAGAAAGAGTAAATACTGAATAGGTAATAGCTAAGAATTTGCCATAATTAATGAAAAACATGATCAGATTGAGGAAGCAAATGAATCTTATGCAAAAATTTTATAATAAATCTTTTTTTTCTGATAAATCACTGGGATACATCACTGAGAAACTGCAGATAACTAAGGACAAAAAGAAAATGTTAAAAGCAAACTCACAGTAAAGACACACTGAATGCAACAGAAACACAAGTAGATGGAGAGTAACCTAATTATTACTTCATTAATTCACTAATATTTGTTGAATTCCAGACACTGTTCTAGGCCCTAGAACAAAATAAACAGCAGTAAACAAAACAAACAAAAAATTCCTGCCTTCATGGAGCCTACATCCTGGTGATAGGAACAGAATAATATCTACAAGTAAATATTTAAAATAAATATAAACCCAGAAACTAAGCTTACTTTTTCTTTCATTCAATAAATATTTATTAAGTACATTTTACCCATATACTTTTTATGTGCCACACACTCTTCTAGGTGTTGGAATACATCAAGTAACAGTTTAAAATCCCTGGCTTCATGGAGCTTATATCCTAAGAGGATAAATAATAAACTTAAAAATATACAAAATACATAATATGTTAAACTATAATAAATGCTGTTTTTTAATTAAGACAAGATAGGTGGGAAGTGGAGACAGAGCCAAGGTTAGAGTAGGCTGCAAGTTCAAATAGGTTAAAGTTAAGACTTACTAAGGTGACTTTTGAGTAAGGACTTGGATTTCCAGCTAAAACTGCATTCAATAATAAAATAAAGACATTTTCAGATTTAAAAAATTGACACTAATAGACTGAAAGACACTAAATGATATGTGAAAGAAACTACATACAAAAAGAAGTGGAATATAAAAGGCAATGTTAAGCAAAAATATTCCTTTCATGTACACATTAAATATTCACAAAAATTATCCACAGAACAGGTTACAATCATCCCTCTCAACAAATACTAAGTACCAAGAGTTAGTGTGCAGAACATAAAGCAATAAAATTGGAGACCAAAGAGAAAAAGAAAATCAACATAGAAATTACCTTAATATTTTACATAAAATTATATTACATAAAAATTACAGTTAAATAGTTCATTGTTTAAATTTCTGTTTTGTAATACATATATCAAATATCTAGCAATTAACATCACATATGAATATATGGGTTGCAGATAAAGTGGTACTTAACAGGAAAAGTTATAGTTGAAATACACATATTAGAGAAGAAAACACAGAAAACTATTAGCCAAGATTTTAACTCAAGTTTTTTTTTTAAAGAACACTAGATTAAACAAAAGAAAGCAGAAAAAAAGAAATAATCAATATGGGAATCAAATTTGATAAAATATAAAGCAAAGAATAATACAGAGCAGATTAATGGGTCTTTGAAAAGAATAGTAAAGTTGTCAAACTTCTGACCATATTGATCATAAAAAGCAATGAGAGAAAAAAATAAACACTATTAGAAATAAGAAATAGACTTAATTACAAGTAGAGATTTAAGATCATAAGAGAACAGTATGAACTACTTTAAGCCAATAAATTTGAAAACACAGACAAAAGGGATAATTTCCTGGAAAAATATAATTTACTTAAACTAACTAAAGAGAAATACACAACCTGAATAGACCTATAACCATTTTAATATACTGAAGCAGAAGTCACAAAATCAACCTATAAAGACACCATGGACAGATGATTTCACAAACAAGTTTTATCACACCTTCAGGGAACTAATGACCCCTTTTTTTGTACAAAATATTCTAGAGAACAGAAAATGAGATAGAGCTTCCCTAATTCTTTATGAAGCCAGTGGAAACTTGGTACAAAAACTGGACAAGAACAGTATGAGAAAATAAAACTACAGTCTAACATCACATATAAACATTAGCAAAAATATTTAGCAAAATTCTAAATATGACATTAGCAAGCCAATTCCAGAATTACATTTTTTAATTACATCAGAGAATTCTTATATTCTTAAGTATACAGATCTATAATATTAGTAACTTCAAATTGTTCTAAATTAGTTATTTACATAACCAAACAAAAACATCCAGCAAGCAATTCTTGAAACTAATGATAATGAATTGTCACATAATAATTTTGTAACACTTTGTTGTTCACTTAAAGGTAAGATTTACACTGAGATATTGCTGAAATGGGTATTATATGGATATCTAATATAATATTCTGGGAATCAAGTACAAAAAGTCTCTTCACTGTGTATTTACGATTACATTTACATGAAATTCCATCATGTAAAACCCAAGATGATCTATTCCAGTTGAAATTTAGATGGAGAACCTAGCATCTCACTGGTTTAGCATTTTTCCTACCTCTGTCCACACTCACCCACTGACTCCAGGACTCTGAAAAATTCATTTTGAAAACCACTGTAATTGACCAAAATTACTTTTAAACAAGATTATATTATAGTTTCTTCATAATTTATAACTTCCCAGACCTACCATAAGAGCGTATTACATCAGTCTGAAATTATTGTTCTTTACAAAGTCAAGTTAGTTTTTATTTTGCATGAAATCTTCTTAGCATTTGCAAATTAATTTAATTTTATAAATACATCATCAGGCCTTTTGATCTTAAAGCATTTCTTCAGACTGATAGTTTTATGTTACCTTTTGTATAACGTTATTATTAAGAATTGTTTCTCTAAAATTCAAAAGCCTAAGTTTTTTAACAGCCTCAACACCTAATATCAAAAGTAAAATGAATCTAGAGCACAGATGTGGTAGCAGATGTGATGACCTTGATGGCTGATCAGATTTAACCACTCAAGAAAGATTATAAGCCCACCCATGTGCACCAGGTAATCAGAATGACAGCAAAATAACAGAAAAAGCCTCACAATATCAGAGTAGAGACTTCAGAATTTTCTTTAAATGAGTAGATTCAGTCAAAGCTTCACTATAAAGTTCATTCTCTCTTGTAGTTATGTTAATATAGAGATTTTAAAAATACATTTTATTAGATGGTTAAATTCACTGAAAAGAAAAAACTCTGAAAAGCAAATTTTACATACTGGAAACTCAAAACTTGGGAAAACTATTTTAAATAAGTAAATATCATATAAAATGTTTTTAAGCACTGAAATTGCTATTTGTATAGAAAACCAACTCCAGCAAAAAAGCAAGGTGTCTCAAAGCTCAAAATCTCAAATCTTTAAAAAAAAAAATCTCTGGTGTGGTTGTGGGGGGAAGTTTTCTATCAGCCTCAACACCTAATATCAAAAGTAAAATGAAACAGAACACATTTAAGAAAAAAAGGATAAAATTACAGATAAGATACTATGAGTTAGTAGTAACACAAGCTATGAGAGAACCAGTATATAAGAAATAAATGGGTCTGTTCTCACAAATGTAGCACATGATATCACAAGTTTACATATTAGAAACTAAATCTAAAAAGTACACATAGGAGTTATTACCTACCTGAAAGACAAACAACCATGTCAAGTGAATGTATACATATTCGTATAATTGTATTGCTCCGAACTTCAAATAAATATTCCTTTGATTAAATATGAATAGGTTTGCTTTGCTCTTAGTAGAATATTATCTTAATACTGGAATTTTAGAGTCTAAATTCTTGTTACTAGGTCAAAAATAACAACTAGTTTTTCCAACTAGTTGACATAGTTAATTGTTATTTAAATAATCATGTTGCTGTGATTTTCTGTGTACTTCTTAGAGACACCATAATTTGGAAATGAAAAAGCCTTTGAAATCTAAATTGCAAAATTAGTTGCAAGGTCTAGAAAAGACCTTGTGTACTTCCTAGAGACACCATAATTTGGAAATGAAAAAGCCTTTGAAATCTAAATTGCAAATTAGTTGCAAGGTCTAGAAAAGACCACAAAATATTGTCTCATTCTTCCAGGAACTAAAATTGTTGTCTATTCCACAAGTTGCCAAGGCAACTCAATGGGGAAAGGATAGTCTTTTCAACAAATGGAGTTGAGACTATTGGAAATCCATAAAGAAAAAGAATTTAAAAAGTCTTAGAGCCTTACTTCACACAACACACAAAACTTAACTCAAAATGGATCACAGACCTGGGAATTCCCTGGCGGCCCAGTGGTTAAGACTCGCAGCTGTCAATGCTGGGGCCCCAGGTTCAACCCCTGCTCAGGGAACTAAGATGTCACAAGCCACATAGTGCGGCCAAAACCAAAATGAAACAAAACAGATCATAGACCTAAATGTAAAAGCTAAAAAAAGTAAGTACAAAATGTCTAGAAGAAAGGAAGGAACGGAGGGAGGGAGGAAGGAAGGGAGAAAGAAAATATTCACCATTTGGGGTTAGGAAAGAATGTTTAGATATGATACTGAATGTATGAGTCTTTAAAGAAAAATTCAATAAATTACACAATAAAAACTATAAACCATTTTAAACCACCATGTTAAAAGTGAAACACAAGCTAAAGATTGGAGAAAATATTTGCTATTAGTATATCTGATAAAAAAACAAACAAAAAAAGTGTATCCAAAATATAAAATAACCCTTAAAACTTAATAATAAGACGACAGAAAGCCTAATTTTAAAATGGGTAAAAGGGTTTTAATCCAAGATGATAACATAGGAAGCTCCTGAGTTCACCTCCTCCCATGGATACTTTGAATCTACAGCTATACACAAAACAATTCCCTCTGAAACAAATCCAGAAACTAGCTGAGCAACTACCACACATCGGGAGAATGAGAAAAATGTCACATTGATATCCTCGAGAGGAATGTGCACATATGTATGGCACCTGGCTTTTGCAGCTGCTGCCAGAGGACTCACCCTTTAGTCGCCTGACTGGTCAGTGAGGCTTGAATTCCAGGCTCCAAAGGACTATGGCAAACAAAGAAACACTTCTTAACCAGCTATTCCCCAACAGTTCAGTGCCGAAAAAGCAAACAGAAATGCCCATTTACCAGTCTTTTCTTTTTTATATATATATTTATTCATTTATTTATTTTTTGGCTGAGTCAGGTATTAGTTGTGGCATGCGGGATCTTTCGTTGTGGCGCACAGGCTCTTCCTTGCAGTACATGAGCTTCTCCCTAGTTGTGGCGTGTGGGGTCTGGAGCACGTGGGCTCTATAGTCATAGCACGTGGGCTCTCTAGTTCTGGTATGCAGGCTTAGTTGCCCCGCGGCATGTGGGATCTTAGTTCTCTGACCAGGGATCAAACCAGCATCCCCTGGATTGCAAGACGGATTCTTAACCACTGGACCACCAGGGAAGTCTCTACCAGTCTTCTCTGAAAGAGGATTTTTAGCATACTTAAAAAACTGTTACCTAAGGGTCAGACTTTTAATTTAGTGTGCATCTGGGGACAGACTATACACCCTGCCAGAGACCTGGGAAGCGAGCAGACACCACGAAGTCAGCTTCAAATACCATTATCTCCCTACAAGGAGCTTGTATACATGTCTGGCACCCTGGCTTTTACACTGCTGCAAGAGATACACCCTTTGATCTCCTGGCTCTGGTGGAAAGCAGGGATTCTGTTTATGGGTCCCACAGGACTGCAGAAAACAAAGAAACAATTCTTAATCTACTATCCCCCCAGGGCTCTGGACAAAGGGAGCAAACAGAAAAGCCCATTTCCCAATCTTTCCCTGAAAGATATCTACTTGCACACTTTGAAAGCTCCTGCCAGAGGGTACAGATTCTAATCAGCCTGCATCTAGATGCTGAGATCCTCACTTTGGGGACACTGACAGTTCTTGGCATACTCTCAACAACTAGGAATCACTAAGAATAAAGAAGGCAGCTTGGGGCGTCCCTGGTGGCGCAGTGGTTGAGAGTCCGCCTGCCGATGCAGGAGACACGGGTTCGTGCCACAGTCTGGGAGGATCCCACATGCCGCAGAGCAGCTAGGCCCGTGAGCCATGGCCGCTCGCCTGCGCAATGGGAGAGGCCACAACAGTGAGAGGCCTGTGTACCGCAAAAAAAAAAAAAAAAAAAAGAAGGCAGCTTGGACAATCACAAAGGTTTGAAACTCAGTCTTGAGCTAGGGGCCAGGCTGAATGATAAGGCTCATCTCCTACATGAGACCACTCCATTAAGACTGATAGAGGTGGCTGTTTATCTAATGCACAGAAACTAATACAGAAAGTCAAGGAAAATAAAGAAACAGAGAGATATGTTCCAAACAAAAGAACAAGATAAAACTCCAGAAACAGACCTTAAAAAAACAAAGATAAGTGATATACCTGATAAAGAGTCAAAATAATGACATAGAGATGCTTACCAAAGTCAGGAGAACAATTCATGAACAAAGTAAGAATTCCAACAAAGAGATGGAAAATATAAAGAAAGTACCAAACAGAAATCACAGAGCTGAGGAATACAATAACTGTGCTGAAAAATTCCATACAAGGGATCAATAGCACACTTGAAGACAGGGCAATGGAATTCATTCCACCAGAGGAGCAAAAAGAAAAAGAACAAAAAGAATAAATATAGTTTAAGAGATTTATGGGACACCATCACGTAGACAAATACATGCATTACAGAGGTCCCAAAAGGAAAAAAGTGAAAGGGGCAGTAAGTTTATTCAAAGAAAGAATGGCTGAAAACTTCCCTTAATTGGTGAAAGAAATAGACATCCAGAACCAGGAAGCCCAGAGAGAATTTCAAACAATATGAATCCAAAGAGACCCACACCAAGACACATTATAATTAAATTGTGAAAAGTTAAATAAAAGGAGAGATTCTTTTTTTTTTTTTTTTTGAGGTACACGGGCCTCTCACTGCTGTAGACTCTCCCATTGCAGAGCCCAGGCCCCGGATGCGCAGGCTCAGCAGCCATGGCTCACGGGTCCAGCTGCTCCGCGGCATGTGGGATCTTCCCGGACCGGGGCACGAACCCATGTCCCCTGCATTGGCAGGCGGACTCTCAACCACTGCATCACCAGGGAAGCCCAGGAGAGATTCTTAAAACAAGCAAGAGAAAACAACTTGTTATGTGCAAGAGAACCCCCATATAACTATAAGAAGATATTCAGATATTCAGCACAAACTTTGCAGGCCATAAGGGACTGGCATGATCTATTCAAAATTCTGAAAGAAAAAAACTGCCCCCCAAGAATATATTACCCAGCAAAGTTGTCCTTCAGAATTAAAGGATAGAGAAAGAGTTTTCCAGACAAGCAAAAGTTAAAGGAGTTCATCACCACTAAACTGGCCTTACAAAAAGTGTTAAAGAGACTTTTTCAAGTTGAAATAAAAGGATGTTAATTAGTAACATGAAAATACATGAAATCTTGACACCATACACAAAGATAAACTCAAAATGGATTAAAGACCTAAATATAAGGTCAGATACTATAAAACTCTTAGAGGGAAACATAGGCAGAACACTCTTTGACATAAATTGCAGCAAGATCTTTTTCGATCCACCCCCAGAGTACTGAAAGTAAAGACAAAAATAAACAAGTGGGACCAAATTAAACTTAAAAGTTTTTGCACAGCAAAGGAAACCATAAACAAAACAAGAAGACAACCCACAGAACTGGAGAAAATATTTGCAAATGAAGCAACCGACATGGGATTAATCTCCAAAATATATAAACAGCTCATGCAGCTCAATATCAAAAAAAAACAAACAAACCAATCCAAAAATGGGCAGAAGACCTAAATAGACATTTCTCCAAAGAAGATATACAGATTGCCAACAAACATATGAAAGGACGCTCAACATCACTAATCATTAGAGAAATGCAAATCAAAACTACAATGAGATATCACCTCACACCAGTCAGAATGGCCAGCATCAAAAAATCTACAAACAGTAAATGCTGGAGAGTGTGTGGAGAAAAGGGAACCCTTTTACACTGTTGGTGGGAATGTAAACTGGTACACCCACTATGGAGAACAATATGGAGGTTCCTTAAAAAACTAAAAACAGAGCTACCATATGATCCAGCAATCTCACTCCCAGGCATATATCCAGAGAAAACCATAATTCAAAAAGATACATGCACCCCAATGTTCATTGCAGCACTATTTACAATAGCCAGGACATAGAAGCAACCTAAATGTCCAGCAACAGAGGAATGGATAAAGAAGATGTGGTACATTTTTACAATGGAATATTACTCAGCCATAAAAAGGAACGAAATAATGCCATTTGCAGCAACATGGATGGACCTAGAGATTGTCATACTGAGTGAAGTAAGTCAGGCAGAGAAAGACAAATATCATTTGATAATTCTTATATGTGGAATCTTTAAAAGGGGTACAAATGAACTTATCTATAAAACAGGAATATAGTTACGATGTAGAAAACAAACTTATGGTTACCAGGCGGTAAGGAGAGGAGGGATAACTTGGGAGATTGGGATTGACATATACACACTATTATATATAAAATAGATAACTAAAAGGACCTACTGTATAGCACAGGGAACTCTACTGAGTACTCTGTAATGGACTATATGGGAAAAGAATCTAAAAAAGAGTGGATATATGTATAGGTATAACTGATTCACTTTGCTATACCCCTGAAACTAATAAAACATTGTAAATCAACTATAGTCCAATAAAAATTTTAACAAACACACTAAAACAAAAAACTATAACACATGTAAAAAAAAGTACTAAATATAGTTTTCCTGTTTTTTTTAAAAAAAATACAGGAAAGTACTTATCTCACTGGCAAACGTAAATATATAGTCAAATTCAGAATACTCTCTTGTAATGGTAGCACGTAAATCACTTATAACCCTAGCATGCAGGTTAAGAGACAAAAGTGGTAAAAATTACTATAACTATAATAATTTGTTAATAGATACACAAAGTAAAAACATGTAAACTGCGATATCAAAAACAAAATGTGGGGTGTAGAGTAAAAAATAGAGCTTTAGCATGTGTTTTAACTTGTTATCAGCTTAAAATAGACTATTATAAATATGCTTTATATAAGCCTCATGGTAACCACAAACCAAAAACCTGTAATAGAGAAACAAAAGACAAAGAGAAATAAATCTAAGTATAGCACTACAGAAAATCGTCAAATCACAAAGGCAGAGATAAAGAAGAAAAAAAACAAAAGAATTTCAAAACAGCTGGAAAACAAACAAAATGGCAATAGTAAAAAACAAAGGAACCAAAAATATACAATGGGGAAAGGATAGTCTCTTCATTAAATGGTAAAACTGGATAGCCACATGCAAAAGAATGAAGTTAGACCCCTATCTTACACCATATACAAAAATTAATTCAAAATGGATTAAAGACTAAAGTTTAAAACCTGAAACTATAAAACTCCCAGGGGAAAACAGGGGGTAAGCTCCTTGACATTGATCTTGGCAATGATTTTTGGATTTGACACAAAAAGCAAAGGCAACAAAAGCAAAAATAAACAGGTGGTACTACATCAAACTAAAAAGCCACAGCAAAGGAAATCATCAACAACATGAAAATCTAACCTACTGAATGAAAGAAAATATTTGTAAATCATATATTATATACAGGGTTAATATCCAAAATATATAAGACACTCAAACAACTCAACAGAAAAAAACAATCTGGTTAAAAAATGGACAAAGAACTGAATATACATTTTTCCAAAGAAAACATACAGATGACCAACAGGTACATGAAAAGGTACTCAGCATCACTAATCAGGGAAATGCAAATTGAAACCTCAATGAGATATCACCTCACGCCTGTTAGAATGGTTATTATTAAAAAGACAAGAAATAAGTTTTAGCAAGGATGGGAAGAAAAGGGAACCCTTGTGCACTGCTGGTGGGCATGTGAATTGGTGCAGCCACTATGGAAAACAACATGGAGGTTCCTCAAAAAATTAAAAATAGAACTACCATATGATCTAGCAATCCCATATCTGGGTATATTTTCAAAGGATATGAAAACAGGATATCTATGAGATATCTGCACTCCTGTGTCTTGTAGAATTATTCACGGTACTCCAGATATGGAAACAACTAAGTGTCCATCGATGGATTAATGGAGAAAGAAGATGTATTGTGTGTGTAATTATTCAGCCATGAGAAAGAAGGAAATCCTGCCATTTGTGACAACATGGATGAAAATTGAGGGCATTATGCTAAGTGAAATGAGCCAGACAAAGAAAAATACTGTGTGGTATCACTTATATATGGAATCCATTTTTTTAAGTCAAATTCATAGAAATGGAGAATAGAAAAGTGGTTGCCAGGTTTCTGAGGGGAAGAGAGGAAATACGGAGAGATTGGTAAAAGTGTACAAATTTTCAACTATGATTAAGGTCTGAGGATCTAACATATAACATAGTGACAATAGTTGATAACACTGTATTGTATAATTGAAATTTGCTAAGAGAGCAGAACTTAAATGTCTCAACCAAAAATAATTAAAAAGAGGGAGAAATAAATATGTGAGGTGATAGATGTGTTAATTATCTAGATGGTGGGAATCTTTCACAAAGTACACATCTATGAAATCACCAAGATGTACACTTAATATCTTACAATTTTAGTTAATTTTACCTCAATAAAGCCGAAAAAAAACGCTGAACTCATATTAACAGAGAGTTGATTGGTGGTTGACATAGGCTAGGGCATGGGGGAAATGAGGATATATTGGTCAAAGGTTATAAACTTCCAGTTTTAAGAGAAATAAATTCTGGGGATCTAACGTACATGGTAACTATAGTTAACAATACTGTATTGTATACTTGAAAGTTGCTGAGAGTAAATCTTAAATGTTCTCACCATAGTGGCAGCAACAACAGAAAAAAAGTGGTAATTATCTGAGGTGAAAGATGTGCTAACTAACTTTATTGTGGTAATCATTTTGCAACATATGTGCATATCAAATCATCACATTGTACAACTTAAGCTTACACAATATTATATGTCAATTATATCTCAGTAAAGCTTGGGGGGAAATGGGCAAAATATTTAAAGACATATTTCAACAAAGAACATAAATGAATGGCTAGTAAGAATAAAAGAAGATGCTCAGCATCTTTGGTCATTGAAGAAATACAAATCAAAATCACAAAGTTACTACTACATACCCACTAAATTATCTAGAATCAAAAAGATACACAATACTAAATGTTGGCAAAGATGTGGAGAAACTGAAACTATCATACATTGGTGGTGTGAACATGAAATGGCACTGCCAATTTATCAGTTTTTTTAAAGTTCAACATAAATTCACCATATAACCTAGCAAATTCACATCTAGGAATCTACTCAAGAGAAATGAATACATATGTCAACACTAAAACATTTATACAAATGCTCACAGAAAGATGATTTATAATATACAATCCTGGAAACTATCCAAATGTCCATCTAATGGTGAATGAAATATTTTTAACAAGATATACTCATACAATGGAATACTACTCGGCAATAAAAAGGAATAAACTAGTGATACAGGCTACAACATGGGTTAACTTCTAAAACATTATGACAAGTGAGACCCTACATGTGAAAGATTATATATTGTAAGATCAATTTATACAAAATGTCCAGAAAAGGTGAATTTACAGAGACAGAAAGCAGATCAGTTGTGGACTGGGGCTGGCAGTGAGGAACTTTTTATGATAATGTGAATGTTCTAAAACTGGATCGTGTGATGGTTCCACAACTCTATAAATTTACTAAAAATTGTTGAACTGTTGTATTATAATGGGTAAATTTTATGGTATATAAATTAAACCTCCATAAAGCTGCTTTTTTGGAAAACTGCAAACTTCCATCTTTTCTTTGCTTTTACTGACATGAGTGATGAAAGTACTTTCAAAAACCCTGAAATTCCTGTCAATATTACAGTACAGAAACTATATACATGATTCTCAATTTAAGATTTGAGCCACTGTTCACCAGTTTTCAAAATTTCCCTTGCATTTAGCAGTTAGAAATCTAAAGTAACAGCATAATGAAGGCAAGAGGCATATTTGGCAGTTATGATTTGAACGGATAGATCATAAAAGAAAACTCTTGTCAAATCAACTCCAGAAGAAACGTTAGCACATATGGTTCTACACTGACAGACAGCATTGTATACTAACTTCACTATATTATAAATCTTGCAAATGTTTCAATAAAATTTTTGCTATAAGCATCATTATTAAATGTTCCAATCGGACCCTGGTACAGTTCTCATTGAGATTTCTGTCCTGAAAATTTAATAATGATGTTTATAGCAATAAGTTTATTAAGCATTTACAATATTTCAGTTACCATGCTAAGTATTGCACATTTAAAATCTCATTTAATCCTTGCAATGATCTTATATATTTTTACCTCCCTTTTACAGATATGGAAATTGAAGCTGAGAGAGATTGAGCCTCAAGATTACACAGCTAATAAGTGACTTATCTCCAAGTTGATTTAGCAGTCCATTTTCTTAACCACAGAACTATGCTTTCTACTCTTCATAAAAGCAAAACCACACCTTGGCTTCAAAGAAAAACTGTATTACCAGAGCATGTCATTGTAGGCTCCTGCTTACAAGCAAGAATACCCACTATTGCTGGCATAATTCTACTGTGAATGTTGGAGTCAATATAGAAGAAAGTCACCAGCAGTGGGTGAAAATTAAGTTGATCCAGGCAATTTTTAAATGACTTTGAACTATTTCCAGCCTAGAGTCCTTATAAATATGAAAAGACCAGGTTTAAAACTGATGTCCAATTTAGAGCTAAGCATTCCTGAATACCAGTGAGAAGAGAAAATGAGAGAAGGGAAATATTTACCATTGGTATTGACCATCAGGTTTTAGCCAAAGAATATGCTACACTCTTCATGTATCTTATTTCATATATCTTCAAAACCAACTCCATAAGTATTATTATTATCTTCAACTTGCAGATAAAAACTATAGGACTCTAAGAAGTCAATTAACAAATTGACCCAAATCACACAGTTAATAAGTGGCAAAGCCAGGATCTAATCTAAAAGTCCATGTTCTTTTCAGTATACCATGCTCAAACCCCAGTCTTCTATTGCTTATTTTAGAATTGCTTTCCTCCAATTCAAAAATGGCCTCCTCTTATGCCTTTCATCAATTAGTATTCTCTAAAGCTCTATCAGGCAATTCTGACTCATTCATTCATTCTTTCCATTTGTTGAGCCCATTTATGTGCCGGTCAGAGCTACAGATAAAAGATGAGTTCGATGATAGTCTAGTGGTAAAGAGATTTGTGTAAAATAATTATAATAAAATGTGATAAATAAGCCCAAGGTACAATGCAAACATGGAGAAGGGAGTACCTAAGTAATTTCTCCTATTCTTTCCTCCCTATAAGAACTTCAGGATGAAATATATATTTCTTGCTTCACCTTCAAGGCCTTTAATCCCTCTGCTCACATTTATTTTCAATGTAGTATTGAGCATCTGTTGTGTGTATAAAAAGGCTGCATAACATAATGAAAAGAGGATGAACTTGGAGTCAAATAGATGAAAGTGTCAATCTATTCTCTGTCACTTACTAGCTATGTAAGCTTGAGTAAGTAGCTTTACTTCCTTCAACCTCAGTGGGCTTTTTAAATCAATTCTATTAGGGTATAATTTACATAAAATAAGACTAATTTTTAAGTATGCAGTTTGATGAGTTTTGGTAAACGTCTACACTCATATAATGAACACACAATCAAAATATAGAACATTTCTATCACCACAAAAGTGTTATATGAAAATGTTAATAGCAGCTTTTTCATAGTAGCCCCAAACTGGAACCCAAATATCCATCAGTAGGTAAATGGATTTTTTAAAAGTTACCTTGCACCACTTCCTAGTCAATCTGTACTCCCACCTCAGACTCCAAACCTCAGACAATCACTATCTACTTTCTGTTTAAAAAAATCAGGTTTGTAATAGAATTTCATATAAATTAGAATCATATAGTATGTACTCTTTTGTATCTGGTTTATTTTTGTTTTAGCATAATGTTGTTGAGATTCATTTATGATCTTGCATGTAGTTTGTTCCTTTTTATTACTGGGTTGTATTCCACTATATAAATATATCACAATTTGTTTATCTATTCATCTACCGATGAACATTTGGGACCCAGTTTAGGGCTACTATGAATAACGCTGCTACAAGCATTCTTATACAACGCTTTGTGTGAACAAAGATTCTCATTTCTCTTGGGCAAATATATTCAAGTAGAATGGCAGGTTCAGATAAATATGAGCTTAACTTTTTGAGAAACTACCAAACTATCTTCCAAAGTGGTTCTATGATTTTACATTCCCACTAGAACTGTATGAGTTCCTGCCAACATTTGTTATTGTGAGCTAGCTAAAGTTGGGTACTGGTATCACCCTGTGGCTTTAATTTACATTTCCCTAATAACTAAAGATGGTGAACATATTTTAATGGGCTCATTTTTCATTTTAACATCATTTTGTTAAGTGTCTTAAATATCTTTTGTTCACTTTTTTATTGGGCGGGTGATTTGTCTTCTTATTCTACAGTTGTTAAGTATTCTTTATAAACTGTGAACACAAGTCCTCTATCAGATGTGTGCATTGCAATATTTTCTCCCAGTCTCTGGCTTCCCTTTTCATTCTTTTCAAAGTATCTTTTGAAGGGTAGTTTTTAGCTTTGATTGAGTTCGATTTATCAATTGTTTCTTTCATACTTTTGGGGCCCTAAAAAATCTTTGTCTACTTCGTGGTTGCAAGGAATTTCTCCTGTGTTTTCTTTTAGAGGTTTTATATTTTCACTTCTTATGCTTAGATCTGTGATCCCTTCTGAATTAATTTTTCTGTATAATGTGAAGTAAGCATCAAAGTTCATTTTTTCCACATAGCTATCAAGTTGCTCTAACACCATTTGTTGAAAAGACTATCGTCTCCCCCATTGAAGTATTTTGGCACCTTTGTCAAAAAATCAATTCACCTATATATTGGATCTATTTTTTGGAATCTCTATTCTGTTCCATTGATCTACATGTCCATTCTTATGGCAATACCATACTGTCTCGATTATGTTAGTTTTATAATAAGTTTTGTAATTAAGTACTGTAAGTCCTCCAACTTGGTTCTTCTTTTTCAAAATTGCTTTGGCTATTCTAGGTTTTTTGCATTTCTATATAAATTTTAGAATCAGCTTGTTAATTTCTAAAAATTCTGAGATTTATATATACATATATCAGAAATTAAATTATATAGATATAGATACAGATACTCCATCTGATCTGATGTCATGTAAAGCCAGTGTTTCCTTATTTTATTTGGATGACCTGTTCATTGATTTAAGTGGGGGGTTAAAGTTCCCTACAATTATTATGTTACTGTCAATTTCTTCTTTTATGTTTGCTAATATTTGCTAAATGTATTTAGGTGCTCCCATGTTGGGTGCATGTATATTTACAATTGTTATATCTTCTTATTGGATTGATCCCTTTATCATTATGTAATGTCCTTCTTTGGCTTTTGTTACAGTCTTTGTTTTAAAGTCTATTTTGTCTCATAGAAGTATTTCTACCCTGGCTTTCCTTCATTTCCATTTGCATGGAATAACTTTTTCCATTCCCTCACTGTCAGTCTGTGTGTGCTTTAGATCTGAAGTGAGTCTCTTGTAGGCAGCATATATGGGTGTCATTTTTGTATCCATTCAGTCACTCTATGTTTTTTGATTGGAGCATTTAGTCCATTTATATTTAAAGAAATTATTGATATGTATGTACTTGTTGCCATCTTTTTTTTCATTGTTCTCTGGTGGTTTTTAGAGTTCTTCTCTGCTCCTTTCTTCTTTTGCTCTCTTCCCTTGTGATTTGATAACTATCTTTAGTGTTATATTTGGATTCCTTTCTCTCTTTTTTTTTGTTCATATATATATAGGTTTCTGATCTGTGGTTACTATGAAGTTCACATATATCATACATATGTAAGATATATATATATATGACTTATTTTAACTTGATGGTCTCCTAAGTTCAAACATATTCTAACAACCCTGCATTTTTACTCCATGCCCCCAACACTTAATGTTTTTGACATTATATTTTACGTCTTCGTATTTTGTATATCCCTTAACTACTTACTGTGGATATACATGATTTTAACTACTTTTGTCTTTTGACCTTCCTACTAGCTTTATAAGTGGTTGATCTACTACCTTGACTGTATATTTGCCTTTACCAGTGAGAGTTTTCCTCTCATAATTTTCATATTTCTAGTTATAGTCTTTTCTTTTTCCACTTAGAGAAGTCTCTTTAATGTTTCTTGTAAAGCCAGTTTAGTGGTGCTCAACTATTTTAGCTTTTACTTGTCTGTAAAACTCTTTATCTCTCCTTGAAATCTGAATGATAGTCTTGCCAGGTAGAGTATTCTTGCTTGTAGGTTTCTTCATCACTTCGAATATATCATGACACTCCCTTCTAGCCTGGAAAGTGTCTGCTGAAAAGTCAGCTGACATTCTCATGGGAGTTCTCATGTGCATAACTAGTTGCTTTTCTCTTGCTGCCTTTAAGCTTCTCTTTATCTTTAATTTTTGCTATTTAAATTACACGTTTCTGGTGTGAACCTCTCTGAGTTCATCTTGTTTGGGACTCTGTGGGTCTGACCCAGGCTCCTTTCAAAATTCTGCCTCTGTGCTGCATCTCAGAGCATTTGAGATTTTGCATGTACCTTTTGACAGCAGAGTCTCTGTTTCCTATAGCCCTCCGGTTCTCCCACAGGCAGACTCTGCTTGGTCTTCAAAGCCAGATATTCTGTGGACTTGTCTTTCCAGTGTAGGACCTCCAGGCTGGGAAGCCCGATGTGGAGCTTGAACCCCTCGATCCTTGGAGAGAACCTCTGTAATTGTGACTATCCTCTCATTTGTAGGCAAGTTTATCCAGATGTGTGGGTCTTGACTACACCATGTCTCCACCCTATTACCCATCTCGCTGTGGTTCTTCTTTATATCTTTAGTTGTAGAAATTCTTTTCTGCTAGTCTTTAGATTGATAGCTGCTCTGTAAACAGCTGTAATTTTGGTGTGCCCATGGGAGAAGATGAGATCACTATCTTCTTACTCTGCCACCTTGGCCACCTGTCCTCTATCATTTTAAATAGTATAATGATGCAGCTAAGGAACTCAGGTTCTCTCCTCTCCCAGGATTTCTTGCTCTATTTGTTGTAGTTATTTCTGTTTCTTTTAGTGACTATCTGAACTCAGTTTGTAAAGTCTGTATTCTTTGTCATGTGTCCTTGAAATCTCTATTTCATTTGCTTAGTGGTCAGCTAACAATTAAACAGAGATTTCACTAATACCCAGAACAAAAAATTCTCCCAGTCTGCAGAAGAGGTCTTGTGTACTGGGCCATATCTTCAGCACTCAGCCAGGCAGTTTACAAATCTCCATTAGCCTTCATTTCCTGATTCTGCAGAGACTCAAAGTCTGAGGTGAGACCTTAGGGTCTACTCAGGTTTTTCCTGAGTATTTGCACAGTCACCCACATGCACATGGCCTTCTAGTTTCCTAGAAATATATCAGAGCTTCTCAAAGCCCTTATTCTCCAAAGTATCTCATTACCCAGCCTTTCTTCTCAAGCTTCTGTAAGTCTATCGCTTGTCCCAACTGTTAATCATCGCATCCAACAGCAAAAACTAAAACATTTGCTTATAAATATTTTGACAAATGCTGCAGGATAGCCACTTTAGCCCTGGTGAGTTCTGAGTTAGGTGGCCTTTTAAACCAGTATTCCAGGGAGGGACTTGATAAGTTAAAACAAAAAAGCATAATTATTTTGCAAACGAGGTATATTCTCTTAACTCTGTTACCTGTAGTGGGAATGCAAGATTTTATTTTTAAGGATACCACTAATCTGGGGAATGTGGGATGTGACAAGGGTAAGTTTTCTAAAAGCCACATTGCTATAAGCTTTTGGTTAATTTCCAGAGTTCTGAAAAAGTTGATACTGAAAGTTTTTTCCAGTTTTTTTCATTTCTTTTATGGAGAGATGGACTTTTAGAGCTCCTTACTCCACCATTTTTCCAGCTGTAGTTTTTCATAGATGTTTCTACATCTTTACAGATTTTCTCTCTCCTTGTTCTAACAATTACTGAAAGTACAGTTTAGAAATCTCTTAGTGAAATTATGTATTTGTCCACCTTTCTTTTCAGTTTCTGCTTCACAAATTTTGAAGCTCTGCTAGTAGTTGCCTACTTATTTAAGGTTATCATTATCTTGATGAACTAGCCCCTTTATCATTATGAAATCTGTTTGTTAACTCCATGCAATACACTGTCCTGATGCCTACATTGCCTGATATTAGTATAGACGTTCTAGCTTTATGACTAGTGCTTGATATTTGTTTTTATTTTTAACCCATCTGCGTCCGTATATTCAAAGTTGATTTCTTATAGACAGTACATGGTAAAGTTTTTCATTTTCACCTAGTCTGCAATGAAACTGTTTGGGTTTAAATCTACCACCTCACTATTTGCTTGCTATCTGACCTATCTTTTCTCAGATCCTTTTTTTCTCTCTTCTCATGTTCCATTTTTGATTACTAAGTATTCTTTTTAGCAGTCTACTCTATCTTCACAATTGGCTTATTAGCTATATCTCTGTTTCATTCTTTTAGTGATTACCCTAAGTTTTACAATATTCATCTTTATTTTATCACAGTCTACCTTCAAGTATTATTGTGCCACTTCATATGTAGTATGAACTTTATAATGGTTTACTTCCAATTCATTCCTTTGGTCTTCCATAGTATTATTGTTATATATTCCATGATATTCTACTATGATTTTTGCTTTAGATAATCAATTACCTTTAAAGAAATTTTAAAATGGGGTAAATTTTTTTTCCCATTCATTTAATATTTTGGTTTTTGTTTCTTTGCACAGATCCAAATTTCAATCTTGTATTACCTGTCTTTCTCCTACAGAATTTTCTTTAACTTTTCTTATAGTGTAAGTCTGCTTACAATCAGTTCTCCCAAAATTGGTTTTGTCTGTCTGAAATAAACCTTTATTTTGCCTTCATTATTTTTTTTTTTTTTTGCGGTACGCGGACCTCTCACTGTTGTGGCCTCTCCCGTTGTGGAGCACGCAGGCTCAGCAGCCATGGCTCACAGGCCCAGCCACTCTGCGGCATATGGGATCTTCCCAGACCGGGGAACGAACCCGTGTCCCCTGCATCGGCAGGTGGACTCTCAACCACTGAGCCACCAGGGAAGCCCCCTGCCTTCATTTTTGAAGGATGCTTCTATTGAATAAAAAATTCCAGTGTGACACGTTTTTTTTTTTTTCTTTCATCAATTTTAACATGTCATTAAATTGTCTTCTTGCTTACATAGTTTCTGACAAGACATCTGTGCTTTTGTTTCTCTGGCTACTTTCAGGATTTTCTCTTTATCACTGCTTTTCAGGAATTTCATATAATGTGCCTTAGTGTGATTTTCCTTGTGTTTATCCTGCTAGGGTTCATTGAGTTTCTCAGACCTAGAAGTTAATGGTTTTCATCAAATTTGGAAAATGATAATATCTATTGAACATTGTTGTTGTAAGGTTTATCGATAATTCACGTAAGAGCTTAGAACAACACCTTGCATATAGTAGTCAACAATGAAATTATTGTTAGATCTGTGTCAGACACACAGTGAGAAAAGAAAAGAATGATAAAATCGGCCCTCCAAAAATTTAAAATATATAAAATCTTTATTTCTTCAAAAAGTCCCACCTTTAAAAAACTTTCCCACACTTTTACCAGTTATAGTTTGTTTGATTTTCTTTCCTTTTTTGCCTCAATTTCCACATTTTCCTCCTTGTCTCCTATATATCAACCTTTCTTTACATAACCAAGAAGTTATATCTCACTCAAGGCCCTATTCATGACTTCCTTCTGGGGAGCCCACCACAATTTTCTCTGTAAGAAACAGGAGTGAATGAAAGGAACTGCACCCAAGTGAATCAAGCCAATTAGAAATATACAAAATGCACATATGCACACACCTCAAACATCTATAAGCCACTTCAATTCACTGCATGTGTTATAAGTCAAATTCATCCACATCTAAAATTACAATTTTCTGTCTGATTTCAGATAACCCTCCTTCTACTACTTCATAATGACTCACAAGTTGCCATCCTTAAAACATTCATTTCCACAAGCAAACTTCAGGTCTTTTTCAAGGTAGAGTGTCATTGCAAGGAAAAAACAATCTCCAATTTTTTTTTTTTAATCTCAACACTCTAATGCTAAATACTTCTAGACTCCAGGTGTGCATAAGTTTCCCACACCAAGCAATTCACCAATTCTCTGTAAACACCAACTAGGTGTCCTAAAATTCAATTCAATTCAATTCTTACACTATCTACCTGGAATTAGTATCAGATCCCACAGATTAAGGGCTCAGTCCCACATTACTGCCCCTCATTCCAACTTCATTTGCTAATCACAAATCTAGGTTGTCATCCATGCTTCTGAGTAATCGGTCATAAATTGGAGGTTCCTACAACATTTTCCTCAGGTCCAATAATTTGCTAGAATGGCTCACAGAACTCAGGAAAAGTTTGCTTACTAGATTATTGGTTGATTATAAAAGGATACAACTCAGGAACAGGCAGGTAGAAGAGATGCACAAGGCAAGGTGTTGTAGAAGGGGTGCTGAGCTCACATGTCCTCTCCAGGCACATCACCCTCCCAGCACCATCATGTGTTCACCAACCAAGAAGCTCTCCAACCCCAGTACTTTAGGGACTTTTATGCAGGCTTAACTATTGGCCATTGGTGACTGAACTCAATCTCTAGCCCCTCTCCCCTCCCCAGAGGTCAGGGGGTGGGGCTAAAAGTCTCAGCCCTCTAATCAGATGATTGGTTCCTTTGGCAACCAGCCCTCATCCTGAGGCTATCCAGTAGTCCCCCGCCACCCATCATCTCATTAGCATACAAAAGGATACATTACTTTGGAGATTCCAAGGTTGTTATAAGCTGTATACTAAGAAAGGGGGAAAGAGACCAAATATTTATGTCTTATCATGTCACAGCTATATTCACATATTTCTTAACCAAGCGAGGGCTTTTAATCTTCATATAGTGACTTAGCAGTACTGAGATGGTCAAAAAAAGTTCATGATGGCTATGGTAGAATGAAGAGTATAAGGCACAGTGACGAGTGTTAAAGAGCCAGAGTCCAGCAGTATAGTGGCTAATAGTCACTGGTGAAGGCAAAGAGCCACTATCCTTAGAACACTTATTTCTGTAGGGAGATCCTGACTGTGCTTCATGTTTCTTGGTTCCTACCTATTTTCTTAGTCTGATCTTCAGCCTTACTACAGTTCTTGTAAGGTATCTTATATCCTTCCAATAAATCCCTTTTCTACGTAAGTTACATAGTAGTAGTCTGTTATATTCAGTCAAGAATTCTAATTTCAGGGGCTTCCCTGGTGGCGCAGTGGTTGAGAGTCCGCCTGCCGATGCAGGGGACACGGGTTCGTGCCCTGGTCCAGGAAGATCCCACATGCCATGAGCGGCTGGGCCCGTGCGCCCTGGCCGCTGAGCCTGTGCGTGGGAGCCTGTGCTCCGCAATGGGAGAGGCCACAACAGTGAGAGGCCCACGTACCGCAAAAAAACAAACAAACAAAAAAAGAATTCTAATTTCAGGATTCATCTATTTCTAGTCTTAATCTCTGTCACATTAGAAATTATCTTGATAAATCAATTCCAGAAGGCTTAAATATTTATTTATTTATTTGTTTATGGCTGCATTGGGTCTTCATTGCTGTGCGTGGGCTTTCTTTAGTTGCGGCGAGTGGGGGTCACTCTTCATTGCAGTGCATGGGTTTCTCAATGTGGTGGCTTCTCTTGTTGCAGAGCATGGGCTCTAGGCTCATGGGCTTCAGTAGTTGTGGTGCTGGCTTCAGTAATTGTGGCTTGAGGGCTCTAGAGCACAGTCTCATTAATTGTGGCACATGGGTTTGGTTGCTCTGCGGCATGTGGGATCTTCCCGGACCAGGGCTCGAACCCGTGTCCCCTGCACTGGCAGGCGGATTCTTAACCACTGCACCACCAAGGAAGCCTCCTTATATTTAACATACCCACATGGGTGTCTACTAAGCATCTCAAAATTCACACCTCCAAAACCTGACTTCTGGTCTTCCACCCCACCTACCAAATATGCTGCTTTCCTAGACTTACTCATCTCTGAAAATGGGAATGCAATATCACCAGATGCTCAGGCCAGAAAAAAAAATTCCTTCTTAACATTCCTATTTTTCTCATACCTGACACCCAATCTGTTTGCAAATCTCATTGGGTCTACCTTCAAAATCTAGAATTTGACCACTTCTCACCACTCTCTCTGCGGCCATAACCTAATCTAAACCACAGTCATATCTACCTGGAATATTACAATGAACTCCTAACTCATCTTCTCCATTTAATTCCTTGCATCCTTTTGTCACTTCTCAACATGCAAAGTTGATCATTTTAAATATGTCAGATCATATCATCTCAAAAGTATCCAACAGATTCCTAGCTCATTTACAATAAAAGTCAAAGTCTTTATAATGGCCAGTAAATCCTTACATAATCTCTCCTCCTACCATAACCAAGCTCATTTCCTACCACTGTTTCTCAGTCAAGAATGATTAAGTCCATCACACTGGACTCCTATTATTCCTGGAATAATCTATGCATGTTCCTACCTCAAAGTCCTTTGCACTTGCTCTTTCCTCTGCAGATAGCCATATGACTCAATCCCTCAACCCCTTCAAGTCTTTACTCAAATGTCTTCCTAAACAGGACTTTATTAACTACTCTATTTAAAATAGTAACTCTTCTCCTCTTCCATGGTACTCTTCTATTCCCCTTCCCTGCCCTATTTTTCTCTACGCTATGTTTGTATATTACTGATATTCTGCCACTTAACTGTAAGTTCTATGAGACCAGGAATACCTGTCTGTCTTGTTCACTGATATATACCTAGCATCTATGTCAGCGTTTGACACATCATAGGTGCTCCATAAGTATTTGTTCAATTAACAAATAAGTTAATGAAAGGCTTAGGAAAATATATCATAAAGAATAACTGTATCAGTAAGAATACATTTTAAGTGGTACTTTTAAATTTCTCAGAACAGCTGAGATACAATCAAGATTCTAAGAGAAAGATACAAGTACGTAAAAGGAAAAAGACACCTGAGAAGTCTTCTACATTAAATACTAGAAACTAAGTCATATTATTAACAGAGATCCATATTTTTATTCTGTTAAATTTTCATAGTACTGAAGACATCGTAAGTTTCTTTCATATTACCAGCAGTAACCTCAAAAAAGAGCAGGACATGTAAACAAGTAAAATTTGCATGCTTTAATAGGTCCAGCAATTTTAAATGACGCTGTTTTGATCACTGCATACCAGCAAACTCCAAGAGCTTGTCTGGCAACGCAGTAGCATAATTAACCTAATGTGCTTTTCTGACCTCATAAATCACCTTCTTCGATGCCCTGAGCTCTTGGCACAAAAACCCTGAAAACAAATGCAAATTCCCACTGTATTAACTATAAAATATTGCAAACACAAGCACCTCTTTTAAATGAATATCTTAAGTGAAAAGTACTATGTTGAAAAAAGAATCTAATGATTTTGACTTTAAACAAAAAGCAAAAACAAAGAAAATGTTAATGCAGTTATCTTGCCAAAATTTAAAAGTTGACCATCAATAGTAAAATAGCTTTTCCTTCATTCACCAAATTATATTAGCCAATGGACAATTTTTTAAATAGTGAGATAAATTTCCTTTTGTTTCAAAAGGTCACTGTGGATGGTATGTAGAGAGTAGATTGGGGCAAGAGTGAAAACAAAGGGATATCAGTCAGGAAACTACTGCAATAGACCAAAGAGACTAAGGTGGCTTAGACCATGATGGCATAAGGGAGATGATAGGAATCGGTAGGATTCCAGACTTAATTTGAAAATTTGGCAACAGGACTTGCAAAGGGGTGTATGAGAATGTGAAAGAAAGAGAAAAATCCAGGATGACTCCTGGGTTTCTGGGTAAATGATGATGACATTTACTGAGATGGTGAAGACTAGAAGAGAGGAGCAAGTTGGTTGTGGGGAGGGGTAGAATCAAAGTCCAGTTTTGGACATGTTAAGTTTTGAAATGCTTGATAGATATCCAAGTGAAAGATATTAAATAGGCGACAGGATATATAGAAGTCAGACATAAGTTTGGGAGTCATCAGCCTATAGGTAACATTTAAAACCATAGGACTGGGCTTCCCTGGTGGCACAGTGGTTAAGAATCTGCCTGCCAATGCAGGGGACACGGGTTCGAACCCTGGTCCTGGAAGATCCCACATGGTCCGGGAAGATCCCACATGCAGCGGAACAACAAAGCCCATGCGCGACAACTACTAAGCCTGCACTCTAGAGCCTGCGAGCCACAACTACTGAAGCCCACGTGCCTAGAGACTGTGCTCTGCAATGAGAGAAGCCACCACAAAGAGAAGCCTGAGCACCGCAACGAAGAGCTGCAACTAGAGAAAGCCCATATGCAGCAACGAAGACCCAATGAGGCCAAAAATAAATAAAGTATATATTTTTAAAAATAAAATAAAATAAAACCATGGGATTGAATGAGACTATATAAGTACTGTAGTGAGTATAGATAGGAAAAAAAAAAAGAAGAAGAAGAAGCCTGAAGCACCTTAGCCAAGGTACTTCAACATTTAAGTCAAGAGAGAAAGTAAAGAAAGTGGTACAAGAAGGTGGACATGACTGGGTATGTCAAATGCTGCTGAGAAATATGATAAATCCTGAAAATTAATCAATGAATTGGCAACACAGAGGTCTCTATAACCTTGACAAGTACAATCCCATTAGGGTAGAGAGGACAAGCCTAATTTGGAGTAGCTTCAAGAGAAAATTAGTGATGAAGAGGCACAGACTGAGTATAAACAACTCATGATAAATTTTGCTCTAAAGGGGATTAGAAAAATGGGAGAGGGGCTACATGACAGGACCTGTAGACTTAAGTAGCAGAATGCAGTCACTGCTAAATCATGGCCCAGAAGGAAGTGGACCACAAGAATAAATATCCCCATCTCTCTTTCCCTCCTCCACCACTTCTGATCTCCTCTTAGTACCTCCCATTGGCCAAACTCAGATAGAAGTTGGAAGACAAGGTGAGGGAGATGACAGATGAAGCGAATGGATTTTAAAGATGACAACAGTAGCAAACACTATGTGCTAGGCACTGATCAAAATTCAATACATATATTAACTTATTTATCCTCACAACAACCCTATGAGGTGAGTACTTTTCCTATGGTCCTCATTTTACAGACAGGGAAAGTGAGGCACAGAGTGGTTATGAAATCTTCCCAGAGTCACACAAGTAGTAAGTGGCAGAGGACCCAGGATACGAACTCAGGCCGTCTGGCTCAAGGGTCCATACTCTTAACCCTTACTCTAAAATGTTCCTCTTAAGAGGAGACATTTGTGTGCTAATAACTGAAGAGGAAGGTAAAAATTAATTGAAAAGAGAGAAGAAATAATTACAGTAGCATATTCTTTGAGTAAATAAGGAAAAATGCAGACATAATCTGTCATGAATCTTCTGTGTTTGCCCTTCCAGGTAATCTTTCTTCCCCTATCCACCCTGCTCTGTGCCCTGGGAAGCTGACCTTAACAGACTGTGTTAACCAGCTCACTTGTCCTCTGGCTTCCTATTGCGGTCCACTAATAGGAATAACCAGCAGAAGATCAGGGAAGGGAGGAAAGAGGGGTTGGGATGTTTATTCACCCAGCCCTGTTCTTGCTGGGTCATGGTGTGGCAGTGGCTGTCTTCTTCCTAAAGCCATCACTCCTCTCAGGCAGCCTTCTAATAATTACAGTTCTATTTGTGTTACAGTAACAGCTCACATGCTTTCCCTGTTCCTTCAAGATTCCCACTGTTCCTAGTCCCCAAGTGCTTCCATCCCTGGTTGATTCCCTTAACTCTGCCCCATCTCTTTGTAAACAAATTCTTCATTAAACTCTCTTCAAGAAGGCTTTCTGTTACCTTCCAGGACTCTGATACTCTATCCAAGAGGAGGATTTAGTCTTAGATAAAAGGAGGGACAGTTTATCCACATTAATAAAAGAAAAGGCAAAACACATAGATACAGATATAGGTAGGTTGGTAGATCAAGTACTGAAAAAATGAGGAAGTTATCTTTTGATTGTTTTTATTGTCTCAATAAAATAAGAAGAAAGGTCAGCAGCTAAAGTTGAAGAAGGTGCAGTGTATTGCATTTGAGAAGAAAAAAAGGTATGAAATGCTCCCCCTGGGAACAAGAAAGTGAACTGTCAAAGGAAACATAATAGGCTTTTGGGTCATAATTTAAAGTGAAACCAGTTAACAAGGTTGTATGTATTTCTACAGCTACATTTAGCTGCAATGGTGCAGACATGGAATAGACAGAGATGGGTTTAACCAGAGGTTGGTTTTGCCAGCAGATGGAGAGATAACAAAGAAACTGAAGATGTATATAAAATGATTAAATATAGCAATGAATCATGTCTTTTAAGCTGGACCTGAAGATTTATGGTAGCTAACAGATCACGAAAATAAAATGTGTGGGGCCAATGACTTAGCAGTGCTTATGGGATCAATGATTGATATGGGAAATACAGAAATGAACTGGATCAATAGAAGGTAACGAGCGATGGTCACAGAGTAATATGTTTAAAACTGAGATTTTTAGAGGGGTGTGGTTATTAATATTGTTAAGATATAGAGTAAAATCTAAGAGTGGGTGGCTGAGATACAGTGAAGGAAGAGATTATAACCAGAAGAGAGATCAAGAAACTGATAAAAGGAACTGGACTGGTTCCAGCAAAGGAAACCATAAACAAGACCAAAAGACAACCCTCAGAATGGGAGAAAATATTTGCAAATGAAGCAACTGACAAAAGATGAATCTCCAAAATTTATAAACAGCTCATGCAGCTCAATAGCAAAACAACAAACAACCCAATCCAAAAAATGGGCAGAAGACCTAAATAGACATTTCTCCAAAGAAGATATACAGACTGCCAACAAACACATGAAAGAATTCTCAACATCTTTAATCATTAGAGAAATGCAAATCAAAACTACAATGAGATATCATCTCACACCAGTCAGAATGGCCATCATCAAAAAATCTAGAAACAAATGCTGGAGAGGGTGTGGAGAAAAGGGAACACTCTTGCACTGCTGGTGGGAATGTGAATTGGTACAACCACTATAGAGAACAGTATGGAGGTTCTTTAAAAAACTACAATAGAACTACCATATGACCCAGCAATCCCACTACTAGGCATATACCCTGAGAAAACCATAATTCAAAAAGAGTCATGTACCAAAATGTTCACTGCAGCTCTATTCACAATAGGCCGGAGATGGAAACAACCTAAGTGTCCATCATTCGATGAATGGATAAAGAAGATGTGGCACATATATACAATGGAATATTACTCAGCCATAAAAAGAAACGAAATTGAGCTATTTGTAATGAGGTGGATAGACCTAGAGTCTATCATACTGACTGAAGTAAGTCAGAAAGAGAAAGACAAATACTGTATGCTAACACATATATATGGAATTTAAGAAAACAAAAATGTCATGAAGAACCTAGGGGTAAAACGGGAATAAAGACACAGACCTACTTGAGAATGGACTTGAGGATATGGGGAGGGGGAAGGGTAAGCTGTGACAAAGCGAGAGAGAGGCATGGACATATATACACTACCAAACGTAAGGTAGATAGATAGTGGGAAGCAGCCGCATAGCACAGGGAGATAAGCTCCGTGCTTTGTGACCGCCTGGAGGGGTGGGATAGGGAGGGTGGGAGGGAGGGAGACACAAGAGGGAAGGGATATGGGAACAGATGTATATGTATAACTGATTCACTTTGTTATAAAGCAGAAACTAATAAAAAATAATAATAATAAATAAATAAATAAATAAGAAACTGATAAAAGGAACTGGACTGTCCAAAAACAAAGGCAAAATAATGACAATAATTCAGATTTGAAAGTATGAAGTTATTATGTAGAATACTGCTGTCCATTTTCCTATATCCTTCATTCAATATGCAGAGTCATAGTCCTCTCCATAATCATCCATGTTTATAAAAAATTCATTGCACTAGCCCAACTCTTCCATGTTACAATTATAAATACTCAAATTCAGGAAATGGAAGTGTCTTGCATCAACATCTATTTAGTACTTACAGAGAACCCTATTAAATATGTTATATTTTCCATATCTCCAGCAGCTCCATTTCTAGAAAAACATATAGTTTAAAAAATTAGATTTGTATGAGGAAAATAGCAAGAAGAAAGTGAACATATATCCTGAAAAATTATTAAATAGAGTCCTGCACCTAAAATAAATAGGTTTGGTTGGATGGTATTAATAACCTCAATTAATGAAATCTAAACATCACCTTTATATTTATAATCATTGTCCTATTTTGATCAGTTGAAAAGCTCTTAAACCCTTCTTCAAAAAACTCTTGCAGCTGGGCTTCCCTGGTGGCGCAGTGGTTGAGGTCCGCCTGCCAACACAGGGGACACGGGTTCGTGCCTCGGTCCGCGAGGATCCCACATGCCGCAGAGCAGCTAGGCCCATGAGCCATGGCCACTGGGCCTGCGCGTCTGGAGCCTGTGCACCGCAACGGGAGAGGCCACAACAGTGAGAGGTCCGCGCACCGCAGAAAAAAAAAAAAAAAAAAAAAAAAACTCTTGCAGCAACTATTTATAAAGACCAAGGCTTCTTTCTGAATGGTTTATTTTCAAATGGCTTATTTTCAAAATTGAAGGTTTTTCTGAAAGCATTATTTAATATTCAGTATAATTTGTTTCTGTGAGTTTAACAATGCTTTAAACTTTTAGGGATTCATGATTAACTCATTTTGTAAGACCTGGCATGCCCACTGGAGTTTGGTAGCTCTAGGTACATTTGATGACCCAATTTGTATATATATGGTCCTGTAAAGAAAATTCTAATCTTATGGTTTTATGAAAGTTTATGATTTTGACAGCAAACTGGAAACTGAATAAGGTAGAACCCAGAGACTCAAACTAGAAACCAGGAAAATTTATGCTGTATGGTATCTGTAGGTTATTATTGGAAGGTTTGGAATTCCTAACATAGTCTTAGAAGTTCTGTGCTTCTGAGCAACAAATGAGGTAGAGGAGAAATATTTTCTTAAGCAACTCTTAGGAGTGACTCATGTAAACAAACTAATGTTCCTCATTCTCCACCACTTCTATCTTTTGCCAGGAACCAGAGATAACAGGAGGAAGGGGAAGCCTTTCCTGTGAGACACTTGTGGGCTATTTCTTCTCCCATTGCTCCTTCTTGAGGTTAATGCTTTTTGACATTCAATACCAAATTGAATGTTGAAAATGAAGAGGTAAGATACAACATTGAGATCTATGCTTCAGTATAGCAGGGCCACACATACAACTTATACCACACCATGGTATAAGTGGCATGGTGGCAAACAAAATGTATAGGTCTTTACTGTGTATATCCAGCAGCTTCAGAAGCCCTCAATCCCTGGTTAATTGGGAAAAGTGACCACTCAATCCAGTTTAAAGTGTAGTCTGGCTCAATAATTTAAAGTCTCTCTCAGATAAACCTTTTCATTCATATAGCCTACCCCTCCTCCTTCTCTCTAAAATAATGCCCCGTTATATGGGAGTAGACAATTCTGGGGTCAGACTTGTGGTTTATCTGCCATCATAGTCTTGGGGATAGAAATAGGTTGTGTTCATTGGATCTACATGCTGTCCTTGGGCTTCTCTGGTCCTTGAGCAATGACCCTGTTCATCTGCTCACTAGGCATACTGCTAGCCTCTGATGCAGAAGTCTGTTTGGTGGGACCTGGGATCCATTCTTTTGGCTCAGGCAAAGCTCCAGGTGCTCCGCGTGGTGACAACACTTTTGCCTTGGGCTGTACTGGCACTACACTCCTACATTGCTTCCTGAGGTCACGTTATAATTCCCAATCAGTACAGATGCTGGCTGGAACTTTCCTGAGATGCTGACTTAATGCCAACAACTGCCTACCTAAGGACAACATAGTGAAAATAAAACCCTACTTACTTACGCTTTCCTCTCCTTTCAAATTAGTCCATTTCTAACTTAAACAAGAATCTAACACAGTCCCAGGCATGCAGCAACACTTACTTATTCATTCATTCATTTAACAAATATTTATTTAGTGGCTATTATGTTCTAAGCACTAAGCTAAAATAAAAGATACAACAATGAATAAGACAGGCAAGAATGCTCCTATGGAATTTACATTCTAGTGGAGAAAGCCATACAAAATGCATAAACAAACAAAATTTCTCATAGTGATACCTACAGTGACAAAAATAAAACAGGTAATGTGATAGATGTGACTTGGGGGTGGGATGGAGGTGAGGAGTGAGGTGAAAAGGCACTTTAGAGGCACGGAGACCTAAATGATGAGATAAGAGAGTAAGACAAAGATCTAGATAGAAAGGTACTCCAAACAAAAAAGAAGCATGTAAAGTGTCCTGGGGCAGCATTTAGGAACAGAGAGAAGGCCAGTGTGGCTGAAGTACAGTGAGTAGGGAAGAGTGGTAAGAGATGAGATGAGAGGTAGGCAGAGGTGATAGGGAGCCTTACAGGTGAGAAGTTTGAATTTCATTCCAAGGATAATAGAAGACTAGAATGTTTCATTTAATAAATAGTATCTAAACATTTTTAAACAAACACAATACAGTAGTATGAATTATACCAGTATACAAGTAATTCCTTATGATTTTACTGTTTGATCCAAATAACTATTTCACAGTACTTATCACAGTTGTACTTATTTAATGTCTGTCTCCCTTATTAGACCATGAGCTCCATGAAAATAGGGTCCACATCTCTTTTGTGACTAAATCCCCAGAGCCTAACAGAGTGTCTCTTAGATAGCAGGTGTTCAAAATAGATTCTGTCAAATGAAAGAAATTTAATGATTGACTATTCCATGGCAGACACGGAATTAGAACAAGTCCCTGCATTCAAGAAGCTCACAGTCTATTGAAGGAGACCAACATGTAAGCAATTAACAATAATACAACATACTAAGTGCTACACCAGAAATATGAACAAATACTAAAGGAATGTAAAAGAGAAAGTAATTAATTCTGCTTCCTGGCAGGGAAAGTATTAAGGAAGTTTTTAACTAAGAATAAATATTCATTTCCTTGGGATAAATGTTTATACTAAGAAAGAAGTCTATATCATGTTTTATTAATTTTATTAGTTCTACAGTTCAATAGAACATACACTCTATTGACAAAATTGTTTAACATATTATTACCATGATATTTTAAGACATCTTGAAAAGGCTTATTTCTAAAATAATCTTTTAGAAATTTCTCTATATTTTTGTTATTATGTATATCAACTCCCTACATATTAAAGTTAAATTCAAGACTAAAATATTCATAATATTATTCTTCTACCTATGGGAAAAAATAGATGGAGAAGCCTATTGTGCTCTGCTTTTTTGCCAGCTACCATATATCAACCATACTGATCATCACCAGATTTTCATTTATTATGTACCTTAGCAGAAATTACCAGATGCTTTCATGCTCCCAACAAACTTTTGGGGCTTCATTACCTTACTGTGTATCGAAGTCTAATATGCTATCAAAATAAATTAATTTTTTGCTATTTCAGTTATAGCACAAATAAAAACATCCTTCATTTTTAAAACAACCACCCTTATAAGCATCCATAGTACATAAATTTAGTTAAATGGTGCCATCTGGTGACATAAATCCTGCAGCAAATATACAAAGTCCAGAGCCAAGGATGACATACAATCCTCTTGATGGTACCCAACCTAAAGTGTCAAATTTAACTTAAGAAATATTTGATCCTACTTGACATGAAACACACAACTAATCACACTCAGTATACGGCAGTTTAACAATGGGAATTTTTTTTTCTGCTTTATAACAAATTTAGTCAGTTATACATATACATATGTTCCCATATCCCCTCCCTTTTGCGTCTCCCTCCCACCCTCCCTATCCCACCCCTCCAGGCGGTCACAAAGCACCGAGCTGATCTCCCTGTGCTATGTGGCTGCTTCCCACTAGCTATCTACCTTATGTCTGGTAGTGTATATATGTCCATGCCTCTCTCTCACTTTGTCACAGCTTACCCTTCCCCCTCCTCATATCCTCAAGTCCATTCTCTAGTAGGTCTGTGTCTTTATTCCTGTCTTACCCCTATGTTCTTCATGACACTTTTTTTTTCTTAAATTCCATATATATATGTGTCAGCATACAGTATCTGTCTTTCTCTTTCTGACTTACTTCACTCTGTATGACAGACTCTAGGTCCATCCACCTCATTACAAATAGTTCAATTTCGTTTCTTTTTATGGCTGAGTAATATTCCATTGTATATATGTGCCACATCTTCTTTATCCATTCATCCAATGATGGACACTTAGGTTGTTTCCATCTCCGGGCTATTGTAAATAGGGCTGCTATGAACATTTTGGTACATGACTCTTTTTGAATTATGGTTTTCTCAAGGTATATGCCCAGTAGTGGGATTGCTGGGTCATATGGTAGTTCTATTTGTAGTTTTTTAAGGAACCTCCATACCGTTCTCCATAGTGGCTGTACCAATTCACATTCCCACCAGCAGTGCAAGAGTGTTCCCTTTTTTCCACACCCTCTCCAGCATTTATTGTTTCTAGATTTTTTGATGATGGCCATTCTGACTGGTGTGAGATGATATCTCATTGTAGTTTTGATTTGCATTTCTCTAATGAGTAAAGATGTTGAGCATCCTTTCATGTGTTTGTTGGCAGTCTGTATATCTTCTGTGGAGAAATGTCTATTTAGGTCTTCTGCCCATTTTTGGATTGGGTTGTTGTTTTTTTGTTAATGAGCTGCATGAGCTGCTTATAAATTTTGGAGATTAATCCTTTGTCAGTTGCTTCATTTGCAAATATTTTCTCCCATTCTGAGGGTTGTCTTTTCGTCTTGTTTATGGTTTCCTTTGCTGTGCAAAAGCTTTTAAGTTTCATTAGGTCCCATGTGTTTATTTTTGTCTTTATTTCCATTTCTCTAGGAGGTGGGTCAAAAAGGATCTTGCTGTGATTTATGTCATAGAGTGTTCTGCCTATGTTTTCCTCTAACAGTTTGATAGTGTCTGGCCTTACATTTAGGTCTTTAATCCATTTTGAGCTTTTTTTTTTTTTTTTTTTTTTTTTTTTTTTTTTTTTTTTTGCGGTATGCGGGCCTCTCACTGTTGTGGCCTCCCCCGTTGCGGAGCACAGGCTCCGGACGCGCAGGCTCAGCGGCCATGGCTCACGGGCCCAGCCGCTCCGCGGCATATGGGATCCTCCCAGACCGGGGCACGAACCCGTATCCCCTGCATCGGCAGGCGGACTCTCAACCACTTGCGCCACCAGGGAGGCCCTTGAGCTTATTTTTAACAATGGGAATTATAAGGACTGTTTGGGCCGCATTTTATGCTTACTACTCTTGTTTCTCAAGAGCACCCTCAAACTTAAACAAGCCTTTAGAAGAGATTTAAGTCTAACATGATGCTTTAGCCAACCCCTAGAGAACATTTTTAAAGCATAAATATCAAGAACATCTTGAACCCCTGTTTAAGTCACATCTACTTCCTCACTCTCCTTCTGATCTCTATGAAACTGTTTAATTGTCATCACCTAAAATGTCACTTCCCTAAGAAAGCTTTCCCCAATTCCACTGCTAAGGTTAAGCTTCTCACGCATAGCATCCTCTACTTCTCCACTGTAGCATTTTCACAATTGTAAATATAAACTATTCGTGCAATTTTGTTTAATGCTTGCCTCCCCAGTTTTATATCTGGCACAGTGTTCAATAAATAATTTTGAATGAATAAAGGGATGGATGGATGATTAGATGGATGGATGAGGAAAAATGTCCTTCTCTATCCTCTTTTCTTAGTCAAATCCTATCATTAACAAGACCCAGCTCAAGTTTACATTTTATATAAAATCTTCCCCAGCAACACCAACCTACAATAAACCCACACTTCTCTGAACTCCTACAGTTTGGTCTAGGCTCCAGAGTTTAGTCCTTGATTACATCCTGTCTTATATTTGTTTGTATATATGTGAATATTACTTTCCCAACTGACTTTAACACCTTTAAGTGTAGGAATTTAGTTTTTAATAATATCCACCTGCATATGCCCATGTAAATAGGTAAACACTTCATAAATACCTTGTTAATTATTATAATTAAATTGCAATAACTGAAATACCTGCATTCATTTTAGTGAAATGAGTATTCTAAACAAATAAGTAGGAACAGAGTAGACCTTGGTATTTAAGAATCTAACATTCACCACTTTGACCAGTCAGTACTTATTTAAATGTCCATAACATGCAGTAATTAAATGTGTTTCAAAGGAGCACATGCTTTGAGGCTGTGAGTGGCATCAAGCACTTCTCTAGTGAGTGAGCCTCGCACTTGCCAACAGCAGCATCTCAATGTCGCTTATCTGCTGTTCTCTATCCATAGCCCCATAGGTAGAAACTACCATTAAGCATCCAAAGGGAAAAAATCACTTAAATGTTTCAGATATACTATTGTCCTTTAAAAAGAAAATTAGATGCCATAATGATATTCCTAAATTTATGGATCCTCAAAGTAGTCACGATATATCCCAGAATGATAATGGCTCATTGTATTTCTTAAAGATCAAATCGTCTTTATAAAACCCAAGAATGAAGAAATACCACTGTCATATTTTCCCAAATTTATTAATACTATTCACATACTATATTACTTTCCTTGAGTGGCCAAATACCTAACCATTTAGAAAATATGTTCTCAAACTTTAGCATGCCTCAGAATCACCTGGAAGGCTTATTACAACACTATTTGCTGCACCCTGCTTCCAGAGTTTCTAATTCAGTAGGTCTGGAGTGAGGCCCAAGAATGTGCAATGCTGACCAAATTCCCAATGAGGCTGATGCTGCTGATCCATGAACCACACTTAGAGAACCTCTGCTTTGGAGGATTGAAGCCGAGTTGTTCCAAATTTATATAACCATTTCACTAGAATCTATAAAAAATTCTTTGACCTTCTTACAATCAGGTGGCAAAAATTATACATTACAAAGGCAAATCAAGACCAAAATAACCATGATATTTTCAAATAGATGTTATTTTATTTTGAAATAAAATATTATATTAGAATTACTATACTGAGAAAACATGTAGTTTTTTTTACTCAAACTACAATCTGATAAAACTCCTATACATATCAATTTTGTAATACTTATTACTATTATATTTAAATGATTAACTGATTGCATACCTAACATCTCTTTTCTCTCTACTTGATTTCTCTCACATACCCATAAAGGCAAGGACTATCCTCTCCTCTAGAGTTTACTGTTGTATCCCTATTGTCTAGCACAATGTGTAATACATAACAGGTATTTTTTAAATAATTGTTGAATAAATGAATAAAAAATTTATTGCTGGCCTATTATTATTAAAGGTCCACATACTGGGGGTACAACTGTTAGATATAACCTCAACTCTCAAGCTACTTACATTCTACTCAGGGAGCAGAAATATATTCAGTTCATCATAAGTCAGTGTAATAAGTGCCTTAAAGTAAATATGAACAAAATATTAAGAGACATAATGAAAGGGCTGGTTAAAGCTGCTTACAGGTAGGGACATGATAGAAGGCTTCAACAAGGAGGTGATAAATCCTAATATGTAGTATATCTACTGTATCACCCCTATTGCTAATAATTTCAAGTAACCATAAGGGTCTACACTAAGCTTTATGAAGATAAAAAATATTCTACTCTAATACAAAGTCTGACATGCAAGCCTCCATAAAGCAGGATAAGTTCTTTTCTAAGATGTTGCTACTGGTAGACTTTTAAGGAAACTATCACTCTACTACCCATTCTCTTCTAAATCTTTCCCCAAAATTCCCCCTCAAACACTGCAGTGAAGTAAGAGGAAATAAAATTAGATAAACAAGGTTAACAAGATTTTAGAAGGGGTTGAAACCCATTAAGTATACATACATAGTTCTGCCCATACTTGTACATAAAAGTAATGTAAAGAATAAGAATAAAGAATAAGACAATTTTTTACCACTGCAACAAAAAGAATAAAATACTTAGGAATAAACCTACCTAGGGAGACAAAAGACCTATATGCAGAAAACTATAAGACACTGATGAAAGAAATTAAAGATGATACCAACAGACGGAGAGATATACCATGTTCTTGGATTGGAAGAATCAATATTGTGAAAATGACTATACTACCCAAAGCAATCTACAGATTCAATGCAATCCCTATCAAATTACCAATGGCATTTTTTACAGAACTAGAACAAAAAACCTTAAAATTTGTATGGAGACACAGAAGACCCCGAATAGCCAAAGCAGTCTTGAGGGAAAAAAACAGAGCTGGAGGAATAAGACTCCCTGACTTCAGACTAGACCACAAAGCTACAGTAATCAAGACAATATGGTACTGGTGCAAAAACAGAAACACAGATCAATGGAACAAGATAGAAAGCCCAGAGATAAACCCACGCACCTATGGTCAACTAATCTATGACAAAGGAGGCAAGGATATACAATGGAGAAAAGACAGTCTCTTCAATAAGTGGTGCTGGGAAAACTGGACAGCTACATGTAAAAGAATGAAATTAGAACACTCCCTAACACCATACACAAAAATAAACTCAAAATGGATTAGAGACGTAAATGTAAGTCCGGACACTATAAAACTCTTAGAGGAAAACATAGGAAGAACACTCTTTGACAAAAATCACAGCAAGGTCTTTTTTGATCCACCTCCTAGAATAATGGAAATAAAAACAAAAATAAACAAATGGGACCTAATGAAACTTCAAAGCTTTTGCACAGCAAAGGAAACCATAAACGAGACGAAAAGACAACCCTCAGAATGGGAGAAAATATTTGCAAATGAATCAATGGACAAAGGATTAATCTCCAAAATATATAAAGAGCTCATACAGCTCAATACTAAAAAAACAAACAACCCAATCCAAAAATGGGCAGAAGACCTAAGTAGACATCTCTCCAAAGAAGACACACAGATGGCCAAGAAGCACATGAAAAGCTGCTCAACATCACGAATTATTAGAGAAATGCAAATCAAAACTACAATGAGGTAGCACCTCACACCAGTTAGAATGGGCATCATCAGAAAATCTACAAACAACAAATGCTGGAGAGGGTGTGTAGAAAAGGGAACCCCTTTGCACTGTTGGCAGAAATGTAAATTGATACAGCCACTATGGAGAACAGTATGGAGGTTCCTTAAAAAAACTACAAATAGAGCTACCACATGACTCAGCAATCCCACTACTGGGCATATACCCAGAGAAAACCATAATTCAAAAAGACACATGCACCCCAATGTTCACTGCAGCACTATTTACAGTAGCCCGGTAACAGAAGCAACCTAAATGCTCATTGACAGACGAATGGATACAGAAGTTGTGGTACATATATACAATGGAATATTACTCAGCCATAAAAAGGAATGAAATTGGGTCATTTGTTGAGACGTGGATGGATCTAGAGACTGTCATACGGAGTGAAGTAAGTCAGAAAGAGAAAAACAAATATCGTATATTAATGCATATATGTGGAAACTGGAAAAATGGTACAGATGAACTGGTTTGCAGAGCAAAAATTGAGACACAGATGCAGAGAACATCTGTGGGGGGGTGTGATGAATTGGGTGATTGGGATTGACACGTATACACTGATGTGTATAAAATTGATAACTAATAGGAGCCTGCTGTATAAAAAAATAATTAAAATAAAATTAAAAAATTAAAAAAATAAGACAATTTTCAATAAGGTATAAAAGAACTTTTGTAGTACATATCTAAAAATGAACTAACTCATTATATTATATAAATGGTTTTTACAAATAATTATGGTGGCAATACATATCTTTAAATTTCAAAGTAGATCTGGAGGGGAAGTATAAAAAGAAAAACATTCCATCTTGCTCCTTCATCACCTAAATGAAGGGGAAATAACCTAATAGAGTGCCTTGAAAGTCTGAATGTTTTAGCTATGCTAAATGAAAGAGATCTAACTTAATTTGTAAAATATCGTGGAATTCCAACTCACTTATATTCAAATTCTGAAGTGTTAATAATGCAATAATCATAAAACTATAATTATCTATTGGACAAAATATTTTCCTCAGTATTACCACAAGATGTCACCCTAAGCCTAACATCAAAATGTGCAGCTTTGCTGTTTCAGGCATTTTTCTTCTTTTGTACATTAATGAGCACTAATTACTAACTTTTTAAAAGTTAAGGTGTTTTGTTTTTGTTTTAATTTATTTATTTAATTTATTTATTTTTGGCTGCATTGGGTCTTTGTTGCTGTGCGCGGGCTTTCTCTAGTTGAAGAGAGCGGGGGCTACTCTTCATTGCCGTGCATAGGCTTGTCACTGCGGTGGCTTCTCTCATTGCAGAGCATGGGCTATAGAGCACAGGCTCAGTAGTTGTGGCACATGGACTCAGTAGTTGTGGCACAAGGGCTTAGTTGCTCCGCGGCATGTGGAATCTTCCCGGACCAGGGCTCGAAACTGTGTCCCCTGCATTGGCAGGCGGATTCTTAACCACTGCACCACCAGGGAAACCTTAAAAGTTAAGGTGTTTTTTTTACACTTTCTGTTATTGGTAAATGGAAAGCCAAAGCACAGAATACAGGGACTAGAGAAGCAAGAAAGAAGAAAGTTTAACAGTTCATCACCCTATTTACTATAAGAGAAGTGCATTTTACCCTTGGATTTTATTTTCTTCTTTGACTTTATTTTTAAAATTTTCCATAATGAGCATATATGTTTATAATCAAATAAAGTTATATTTTAAAAAGGAAAAAACAATACCTCTGCTATCACCCTCCACCCTATTATCACAGAACCCATTTATAAAATGCTTTTTTGCGCTATAATAATGGTCAAAGTTATGGAGACAGAATTCTGTCCTCAAGGATTATACCATCTAAGACGTAATAGTGTTTGTGTTTTCTTTTTTAGGCATATGATGAAGTACCACAAAAGGAGGATAGTATTCATTTTCAAAGTGATGCTTTTCATCTGTAGAGAGAAGGCCTGGTTTCCTGGTCACTTGTAAATGTTACAGCACATTCTGCAATAATAGTATTTTACTCTACTATCCATTTATGATGGGTTTTCTGCACTATGATTCTCTTCTATTTCTTCAGGTAAGATTCATGCAAGGTATTATTTCAACATACTGGCTACCTGAATACCAGAATAACGGGTGAAAGTCACTATCTTCCATCACTTGTAACAAAAAAAAAAAAAAAAATGGGGAAGGGAAGTTGGTCAAAACAGAAAGCAAAATATAGAGCATAACTAATGCCCTAGTGCTTTGTGACCACCTAGAGGGGTGGGATAGGGCGGGTGGGAGGGAGACGCAAGAGGGAGGAGATATGGGGATATATGTATATCTATAGCTGATTCACTTTGTTATAAAGCAGAAACTAACACACCATTGTAAAGCAATTATACTCCAATAAAGATGTTAAAAAAATAATAATAATGCCCTATTTATTAATGGTTCCCTACTTATCCACTTATAAAGATATAATCTCCTTCAGGATGAACAGGGCTACATAGTTTTTCTTCTGTGTCCTTAAAATTGCATAGTGAGACCAACTCAAACATTCAATAATAATAAATTAGTAAGCAGTATTTAGCAACCTACACAGGATTCAATAGAAAATTGTGTTTTGTTGTATAGCATTGCTCCATTCTTTGCACTCTGGTTTATCCCAAAATGACTTAAAAGACCAGCCAAAGCAAATCTATCCATTCAAAGCTGGGCATCAGGATTACTTACGTAACAGCTTTTTACAGATTACTGTTGCCTCTCATTTTATTACAGAAATTCCAATTACACTACAGGCTTTTTGCCAAGATATTTATCACTCACTCAAAACAATGGCAAAATACAACTCTTTGTCATTCGTCTTTTTATTCCCCCTGTAATGATGTTGCATTACCAAATGGTTACACTACCTTAGTAGAATTTTCTAAAGCATCCAACAATATTCTTCCTAAATAAAGTTCTCAAAAACTCAAACTCTCAAAAGTCATAGCCAAACTTATCTAAGCACATTATACAAATCTATTTAGAGGCATTGCCATTCTGTTAATGGCCTTTACTATTTATCAACTAGATAAAACTATTAATTTTTAATTGAGAAATTTGTTGCTTAAAAGTGTTCTCTAAAATACTATTCTCTAATGACAGGGTTTATTTAAATTCTGTAAGACTCCATTTAGAGCTGTTTTTATTTAATACCAATTAAGATGATTATAGTTATTTGTGTCATTAATTCTTACCAGCCATATAAGAATATTTTAAAGAAATTAATCCACAGGCAATAATCCTATAAAGCTTTTTACTTCTATTTTTATTCAATAGACTGATTCTCAATTTTTCAAAATTGAATGGTTTTTTAAATTATATTCAAACCATAAAGTTATAGTTTTGTCAATAAGTGTAGACATTCATTATAATAAAAACACAAATAAAATATTTTCAAGATTAACCCCCATAAATTCACATTTTTTGTTTCTATATCAATAACCATCAAACCTAAAAAAGACTAACGTCTGGTAGATTCAATTATTTCTTTAATATATGCTGTTTAAGTCCAGTAAAATCTATAGTGTAATTGAGTGAGTCTTTTTTTAAATTCTTTAGTTAGTTGGTTGCTTTTGTTGAGGGGAGGTATTTGTTTCTATTTTTTATTTAACTCTAAAAAAAGAATTAAAAATTATCTGCATAAATGCAAAAATGTATGTATAAAGACATACATAAATAAACCATAAATTCAAGAATAAGGTTAAACATTATATAGTTAGATTCATGAAGCATTGACAAAACACTGAGATTTTCATCAATAAACTTCTCAGTTTGAATCATGAAATTTCTTAAGAGAAGCAAAAAAGATGAAAAAAGTTGTTTTTGTCTTAAGAAGAGAGTAAAACTAGAACTATGTTTCTGAGTAGAATGTAACCCATCACTTTTTGTGTTAGGGAAGTCTTCCTCTAGAAGGAGGAAACTTCCTTCTTTAGCATATTTGTCCTCAATTTTTTGCAATAAGCTACTCCAGTTTTTTCCTGTGTAAACTTGTCTTCCTATATAAAACATTCTTTCAATATTTTTATTTTTATTAACATACACTTTATATCTATTTTATAGAAGTTCTTTTTTAAGATAACCTTAAACAAGAAAATGGGGGGAAAATCTTTTCTTCTACTTGATATCAAGAAAAATATTTCAGTTTTAAATTTGGTTATCGGGTTTTCTGACCACATTACTCAAACTCTTAAGCCCAATTCTGATCATTAAGATGATAAATAATTTTTTAATACATACCTAGCAAAGCTTGGAATAAGTTGCTCTTAAAGATACCCATCACCTTTTTAACAGCGTTTTTCAACTGCTGCTCCTCTGGTTTCCTCAATTTTTTGCAGTATTCTTCCAGTAATGATAAAGCTCGGTCAGTATCTGAAAAACATGATTTTAAAATTCTATCTTATGGTCTTAGAAAAATAATAAGCTAACATTAACTATTCTATAGTTATATTCCTAATTGCATGACAAAATAATTTAATAAACTAATCACGAATTCCATAAACTATCTTTAAAATTGATAATTACAATGAACGCAATTTTAAGAACCCACTTTTATTTCTGTTGTCTTCCAAAAGAATCTGCAACTATGAAACAAAAGAAAGGTCCGAATGGAATGCTGACCAATTGATATTCACATAGTAGATGAGACTCTCTCTTGTCAGAAAAAATTATCTTAAAATTGGTGACTTCCTACCAGAGAATGTCCAGATTCATTAACACAACCTTTGAGGCCTCCGTCCCATGATCTGTTTACAAGTTATATATTCAGCCTTATTTCCCACTATATATTATTCCACCCCCTCCACACATACACACACAGTGCCCAAGTCACATTGGATTAATCACTTCTCCTCTCCACTTCCCAACACACACACACACACACACACACACTTTCTCTACTTTTTGTCACCTCTGCACTTTTCTTTGCTCTTCCGGCCCCCTGTATTGGAATATCCTCCCCCATACCCCGATTCCCTCCCTTGAATGAGTGTCCTATATTGGAAAGCGTTTATTGTCAGCTAGATCTGGGTCTGAAACCTACGTACTAGCTGTGTGTGACCCTCAAATTACTTAACTTCTCTGAGCTTCAGTTTCCTCACAGGTAGCAGGATTAAATTACACAATACTTAATACAATGTCTAATGCATAGAAAGTAATCAAGTCAACTGAAAACCGATCTTCCCTTAATTTAGACCTAACTCAAATGCTCTCTATTCCATAAAGCCATCGCTGACAGTTAAAATTAATCACTGTCACCCTTCTTCCAAACCATTTTGCCTACACAAATACTGCAGGCATTCTTAATACATACTGTTACATTATGGCTCTTGATTACATGTCTTCACTGCCCACAAGACAAAATATCCTTGAAAAAGTCACCAAAGTGGCAGTGTCTTTGTGTGTAGTAGGTGAAAATGGTCTTTTTTTTTTTTTTTGGAAGTGAGAAGATTCAATTTTGTTGTTCCAATATGAAGATCTATTTGGAGAATGTCAAGTCATATATTTTTAACTAATAATAATTAGGTACACCAAGAATACAAAATACAGTAACTGATTTACTCAGACCTGAAATGCATTATGAGAAAAGGCAAGACTCATCTTAACCAGTAAACAACTGCTTTAATCATCAACTTGTGTTTTATAAAATTATGTTTGGAAAGCTTCTGAAGAAAATGTCAACAAAGTTCAGACCAGAGTCTTAAATATTACATTGATAAGTTTCCTTTTTATGATTATATATATATATCTTTATTTGTTCTCTCTTAGGAATTCTTATCCGAGGAACTAACAATATACAAACTTTTCATTTATAAGGCACATTATGAAAAGGGTTTCTTATGGGTATCATTTGGGATGAAAGACGACTGGAATTATCATTGGTTTTCCACAATTTCATCCTTTGCCCAGATTCTGTCATGAGTAAGAGTTTTACTTAGAGTCAATGTCACTTCCTTCAAAAGTCTCTTTTGGTATTCCTGGCACTTCTCCATCTGACCAGAGCTCTTCTCCTGTTACCTTATATTTTCAAATCATATGATGGATATTCATCAAAATTTCCATGCTTTGAGATTCATTCTTTTCTCTTCCAGCTTTACTGAGGTATGATTAACAAATAAAAATTGTATATGTTTAAGGTGTACAACAGGAAGTTTTGATAATATGTATATATTGTGAAGTGATTATCCACAATCATTACTACAAAGACAATTGTCTTTGCATTTTAAAAGCCTTTCCCCCTTCAAATCTACCACTTTCACAAATTAAATACCAATTATAATAACAATAATTCATATTTATTGAGTACTTTATTTCATATCTTTCTCCTGAACCTCCCAATTCTTCTCCCCCACAGCCATTCTCAGCTGATGATCATGCTTTCTATTTTATGGAAAATCATAAGAGAACTTCCACAAGCTTCTAACATAACATCTACTGATTTATTTGTAACTGCACCCCTATATTCTGCCTTCCCTCCTGTTACTATGGATAAAATATTTGTGTTTCTCTCTAAGGCCAACTCCTCTACTTGAGCACCTGAGCCTAGTCTCTTTTGCCTACTCAAGGACATTGCTTCATCATCAACTGTTTTCCTCTCCATTCAATCACTCCCTTCAGCTTACAAATCAACTGTATTATCAGTGATTTTTAAAAACTTTCCTTTATGCTTCATTCCTCTCCAAATAACTATAGTCCCCATTTCTCTGTTCCCCTCTAGAGCAAAACTCCTTTAAATTTCCCTTCATTCTTTCTTGAGACTACCCTAATAAGACTTTTCTTTCCAGTAATTCCACTAAAACTGCTCTTGACAAGGTTACCTATTATCTCCATCCTACTAAATCCAGTGGTCAAGTCTCAGTCATCTCACTTGACCCATCAGCAACATCTGATACTGTTGCACTCCTGAAACATTTTCTTCACTAGGCTTCCAAGCAGTGAATGCTGGTAAATGTTTAACAAACCAGTTCTCCAGGTAAAAAAAGAAAATGTCAAACTTTAACTTATCAAAACTGAACTCCAGATCTTATCCACCACCCCAATCTGCTTCCCCTGCAATGTTCTCCATCTCTCATCCTTCCAGTTGTTCAGGCCAGAAATCGCTGGAGTGGTCATTCATTCTTTTTCTCTAGCTCTCTCTCTACATCGAATCCATCAATTAATCCTGTTGGCTCTAACATCAAATTACATACAGAATCCCATCACTTCTCACCACCTCCAGGGCTACTACCCTGGTCCAGACCATCATCTATCCCCTGCATTAATGAAATAACCTCTTACAAGTCTACATGATATCACTTTTGCCCTCCTACAGTCTTCTAAACACAGCAGCCAGGAAGATGTTTTTAAGTCAGAAGTCAGATAGGATCACTCCTCAACTCAAACCCTCCAGTGACTCCCCATCTCACTCGACAAAAGCCTACCTCTCCGATTTCAGCTTTTACACCTCTCCTTTTGCTCAGTCTACTCCAACCACAGTGGTCTCTGCTCTTTCTCAAATACATCAAGAACCCTCCTACCACAGGGACTCTACACTGGCCATTCTGCCTAGACATTCTTCCTTCAAATATCCATGAAGTTTACTACTTCACTTCTTTCACATCTCTGCTCATATGTCACCTTATCAATGAGGCCTTCTCTCATGCTCCTATATAATATATTTTACTCCCTTAAAAGAAGGGAGAATTTCAATAAGCAGTAATGAATGGAGAAGGACATTGTGTAACTAGTTCTTTTTTTACCTAAGAAGGATAGAAATATAAAAATGAATATGGATGCACAGGAGCTCTCTCCAATTTTAAAATAAGACATATATTAACAAAAGATGGTGTTATAAACATATGCTAGTACATGTGTATAAACCTTTAATTTTTAAAAATGCTTTCATACTTTACCTGATATATTTTTAACAACTCTTTGAATCAGGGACAAATATTTGAATCCCCATTTTGTCAACAATTAAACAATCAGCTGTTTCCCTGAAAAGAGAGTAGCTTACTATACCTGAGCTTCTAATGCATTCCTAACCACTAATGTAAATAATCAACAATGTCATAATTATAGTATACCTCTCTCAGTTCTCATATGTATCTTTGGGCTCTAGTTATCTGATTATCTATAGTGCTTCAAGCTTTAGCCTTTCTCATTCTTTCATTTGTTAAACAGATAATTTTTAAAAGTCTAAGTGCCAGGCATCTTTTCTTTTTTCTTTACAATTATAATTCTTTTTCCTCTGTGAAAAAGATATAATTTTGTAGGTACTCACTTATTCTGAGATTTTTTTCCTGTGAATGGCAATTCTCAAAAATGTATCAATAGCATTCCCATAATCACATCTACAAATATAATTTGTTATGTAAGGGGACTTTCACTAATTCATTCAACATATATTTATTGATTACCCAGGGAAGACACTGTATTGATTCAAAGTAGCTAGATGTTCTCTAAACCAGCAGAGCTTATTATTCCTCTCATCTCTGTATGAGAAAAATCTGACACATAAAACAAGATGGTAGACTATAAGAAAAAACAAATGGTCAAATACAGTCAAGTCTGTCTTAGACAACTTAGGCTTTTGCATGCCAGCATCTAATGCTGGAATTCTGATTGCCCTTTTACGCTTCTTTTGATTATCAATAATGATCACTACACAGTGTCAATTCCATTTCTGATTAAATTCTTATTTCTGATTAATGAAAGGTTGAATTCGAAGGTAATCTAAAACTAGATACCTATACAAAGATGATAAATTAAGCAAAAAAAAAAAAAAAAAAGATGACAAGGATCTTGTTATACAAGTCAAAGATCCCTAGCCAGATGTTGACTACTTGAATAAAGTGGAAAGTTGAGATAATCATCCAAGTAAGTCAGGACGAATACTTTAATTGATGTTCAAATTAAACCAGGTATAAGTGGAGATTTTTTTCACCTGAATTGCCAATACAATGGCCTCAAATTTCCTATTTTCTTTGTTAAAGGAAATCTGTATTCATATGACTCCTGAGTCTATTGAAAGGATGAAACTAAATTTGTAATACCTGAAGGCACATACAGGAGGAAATAAGAGGGAAATCTTTTTTTTATTTTAATTTCCCCTGAGTTTTTAATTTTTTAATTTTTAATTAATTTATATTTTTTGGCTGTGCTGTGTGGCATGTGGGATCTTAGTTTCCTGACCAGGAATCGAATCCCTGTCCCCTGCATTGGAAGTGTGGAGTCTTAACCACTGGACCACCAGGGAAGTCCGGAAATCATTTTTTTAAATAAAAAATTTTTGCATGAAATATGCAATCCAAAGGATATAGTGAATGTTACATAACTGGAATTATAGGTAATCATGCATCTGTTAATTAAGCTTCAACTCTTTTGTATTTGGTTTAAGAATAGCATTACCAAAAAGTTACAAATAATTTGGGACAGGTGATTTAAATTTGAAACAGCAAACAGCAATACTGCTAACAAATGAAATTTTAGAAAGAGGGAAAGGATAACATAAATTTGCCACAACTAAAAACAAAAGGAAGAATTATAGAACATGTGATGGTATTGTTCAGAAAACTAAGATCAAAGTATAATAGAGGAAAGGGTAAACTAAATACACAAATCATTTAGAATACTGAAATTCTTTGAAATAAATTTATGTAATATTTTTAGTTTAGAAAGAACTTTCACATGCATTATCTGATCTGATTCCCACCCCTGAGAAGTCATATTGCCTATTTTACATGAAACTGAGATTCATAGTGGCTTGTCCAATCACAGAACTACTGAATAACAGATTTGGAGCTTAATCCTAAAGCTTTTGATTTCAAGTATAGTGTTTTCTCCACAGTACCACCCTTAATCCTCCAGAAACAGAGCTGAGCATATTTCTATGGAAAAAAAATGAAACTTGACCAATCAGACATAATTTTATCACTGAATTTTAGAATCTAGGGTTATATGTTGAAACTCTTATTTTTACATGTGTTTATTAATATAAAAATTATATTTATAACATATAAATTAAAATGGTCCTACCTTTAAAACCTGATAGAGATAAAAAGTTGTTTCATTCATTAATCAAATATTTATCTTACTATGCTCTAGACACTGGGAACTCAACACTGAACAAGATAAATATTCTACCCTCTTAGGGATTTCTTTTGTCTGAAAGTAAAGATAATTAAATAGAAAATTTAAACAAAGTAAACGATTAAAATAGAGTGGGGTCATGCTATGATGAGGTACCAGAGGCCGTGAGAACAGAGAAGTAAATTGATGCCATACAGACCATGCTATGTTAGGCCTTATACTGAAGGAGGAATAACAAGCCATGGGAGATTTTTTAATAAAGATGAGCATGACCATTTTTTAAAGTTTTAGAAAGATCATCCTAACTACGGTGTGATATATATCAATTGAAACAAACAAAAATGATTAGAGTTTTTCCCTCTCTCATGCCATTTCAAATGAATATATGCAACATTGAACAGTTTTTGATCATTACATACAATATAAGACATTATGACTAGCAAATAAAAATATTTTATTAGGAAGTACTTATATGTGCTTAATTCTTATTATTGACATTATTGTTCTTGTTATTTTGTAAATTAAGATATTCATATGAAAATAATAAAATGATGAATGCCAACAGAAAAGTTATCCTCATACCAGGTCTTTAAAAAGAAGCTTTTTTAATATTAAAATATACAGTTCAAGGTGATACAACAAAGGTGTCATTTTATTACTAATAAAATTAGCTGGCATTTTTTGAGCAATGCTAAGCATTCTGCAGAGATCACCTTATATAATTTTCACAAGAACCCCAAGAAATACTACTATACACCTTTTGCAAATGAGGAAACAAACTGAGAGAAATGAAATAACTTGCCCAAGGCTGCATAACCAGTGTTGGAACCAGGGTATAAACCATGGTCTATCTGGCACCAAAGCCCATACTTTTAAGTATTATGCCATATTGAAACATAACTTATTGGGAAAGGATCAGTGTTTCTTTTTTCTTTAATTGTCCTTAGCAATTATACTATACTTCCAGCCCGCCCCCTCCCAAAAATTTTTTTAAATATACTTCAACAAACACCTGTTGATAAGGCTATTTCCCCTACTGACAGAAAAAGATACTAATATGAAATGGTGAATTTATATTACTACCTTTCAGATAAGTCATGCTTTCAGAATTTCTACAGAATTCTTGAAGAGAACAATGGGAAAAGTACAAGATTAAATAGTAATAAATAGAAAGAAAGAAGATAGTAAATTGCATCTTCAGCTGAATACTGAAATATGCCTTATTCCAGTTGTAACAAACTAGAAAAAGAAAATGAAAAAATAGGTAAAACTTGGAATTTAAATTGTGGGGAAAATGTATGGCCAGACTTAAAGCAGATCTAAAGACTGCAATCATTTTGTAAATATTGGATGCTTTACAGATTACTTTAGCAAAATTGAAAGAGAAGAAATACTCATAAGAAATATTATTCTATTCTAAAAAAAAAAAAGCACAGTGTGGCATTTCCTTTCTGTAACCAGATGTGTACTTGCCACATCTGGGTAGGCTAACTCCAGAAGCTGACCAGGAAGCTGGACCCAGACAACTGATGGAAGGAGACAACTTTCCTCTGAACACAACTTTCCTCTTCCTTGGACCAAAAAAAAGAAAGAAAGAAAGTATTCTGATAAGCATTTGTATAGCACTTTCCTATCCCCAAAATAATTTTCACATGGGCTAGATATTTTTCTTTGATTGTCTCAATAATCCTAAGAGTTGAGTATTATTAGCGCAGTCATGTCTTAAGATGAGCAATTTGAAGCTCAGTCTGTTGATCTTCTTTAGATAAGTTATTCAGCTAATGGTAAAGACAGGATTCCGTCCCGGGACTCTCCTCCACTGCACCATGATGCCATTCATTTGCTCCAAGAATACCTTATTCATACAGTAGAAAGAATATTGGATGAGCTTCCTGTCCTAATTCTATCACTAACTTTATAAAAGTGAAGTTAATATATATTATATTATTTGATGGGGAAAAGAAATAACATATATGGGGGGGGAGTATTAAACCCCTTTTAGAAAAGGAAACTGATGTTCAGAAAGATGATATGATTTTCACAAGGTCACCTGGTGGCATTATCATAAGAAGGCATGTGAAGAAGTACCTGTTCGAGGCTGGCACTTTGAGATGTTAATTTCTTCTCTCCCTAAATGTTCCCATTTCCTTTCTTCTCATTCAAGCTGGTAACTGGTTTTGTACTTTATTGCCTCAGGGGAGGTATGTACCAGGAGAGAAAACCGACGGGATTTTAAAGTTATCCCAGTGTTGCTTCCCAAAAGCCGAAACCCTCCAAATAAAAGAAATGTTTGTTTCAGAGATGAAAGAGAGATTCTCAGGTATATGCAGAGAGGGGGACATCTCCTAGCCCCTCCCCAGTCTAGAAAGAGATTTTCTCAGTTGAAAAATAAGAGAAGTTTTTGGATCCCAACGCAGCAGGTATCTAGGCTCTGTTTCCTGGCAGCATTGTCTGAAAGGCCGAAAGACCCCAGAGAGGAAAAACATCATTATGCAGCTAGACAAACAGAAACAGAAATTCTGAGAAAAAAACATTTAAATACATGTCTTAGAAGTAGCAATTGTTGCCAGGCCAGAAAGAACCATCTAGACACAACAACTCATGCCTCAGAGGTAAACTGTTGTACATAGATGATCAATGACCAGAGTATACCCCCATTCCAGATGGAACCCTACCATAACCCCACGGAAGTAGGAAAAAAATCAAAAAAGATTGGAGTGATTCTGCCCACAACTTAGTAAATAAAGTTGAACTATAGAAAATAAATGGATATTTCTTACACACCTAATTTTATTTATAGACTGAGAGTCCAGCTCAGTGATTATCAGAGCTTGTCCTTTCTCCTAGAAGCCAGGGCTTCTGACTACGCGTCTAGGTTTTTCCCACAATATCACTGCTATTGAGGATTATAGGGACATGATGCAAAGAAATGAATATGACACGATGCTAATCCCAACATACACAGTGAAATTGCCTGTGTCCATATCTGTCTCCCTAATAAATTTTAAGCATCATAAAGGCAGACACCGAATATCATTTGCCACTGTAAAACATGCACCTAGCACAGTGCCTGGTACATAGCAGGCACTCAATAAATTTTTGTTGAATGGATAAATGATGGAATAAATAAATAGAAGGAAAGCTATTTCTTTAAATACATACCCAAGTTTACCTTTTAAAATGATTTATAGTTTATTACCTATAAGGTATTTTAAATACTACAGAACCTAACAGGTTTATTTCAAGTCTCACCACACTTTCAATGATAAAGAAGTCACAACTCTCCAAAATGATAGGCCCCTTACAAAAGACTCAGAGTCTTACTCTAACAGAATTAGGGCCCTAATGGCTGCCAAGATGTGTCATCAGCAACAATGGGATACATAATCTTACTCATAATCTTTGAAAGATTTAACTTAATTCATTTTCACAGGATTTTCTACTTTATATCATTTCCCCTTGATTTTAAATCCTAAAACAAATGAGGTCAGGAGAGTTGTTTCATAATAGAGGTGATTTGGCCATAATTCTTGAAATAGCTTTGAAAAACTCACTAAAAACTGAACCTATGCAGAAAGCTTACTATTTGGAATTTGGAATGACTGACTGGACAGAAGAGACTGGGTAAAACTCATGATCCTTTGCTGACAAAGCAACCTACATTGAGGATACAGAGCCCTCGTGCCTTGACTGCTACAAACTCCTGAGCAGGAATTATAGCTGGGGTACAAGTGCTCTTGCTCCAGTTAAAAATAAAAAATAAAAAGATTTTATACCTCTCAGCATTATACTCAAAAATATTCTATAATCACTGACATGGTTACACAATAAATATTAAGAAATAAAAGTGTATAATGAGAGTATATAATTAAGAAAGAAGAGCATTCTTATAGTTTACTGAATGTATTGTTATAGAAGAGCGACAGATTAATTGATTGGCAAAGGCATAAATGAATTGAATGTCTTAATTTGATGTTTTAAAAATCCAATATTTTGTGTACCTCTTCTCACTGACTAGACTCTTCCACCCAAAGATGTAATCAATCATAGACCTAAAGGAGAAATCAAATATTCTATCATGAATGGAGCACTTGGGCAGTTTCCTAAAAACCTAACAGTTCAAATATTTTATGGTATCAATTCATTAGCATATCATTTGCAACATTCCCAATACATAAAAATTGTAAAACAAATTCAATTAACAGATAATTTTAACACTATGCCTATTATTTGCTTCATAACATACTCCTAATCAGTAGTTGAATACAAAGAGTATTCTTCTATTTCTCTCTTCAGAATGTTCTCTCTTTATGCCTCCTGATTGATGAGTATTTTCCAACATCAAGGATCTGTGGCTTGATGTAGAGAACAAACATATGGACACCAAGGTGGGGAAAGTGGCGGGGGGGCGGTGGTGGTGTGATGAATTGGGAGATTGGGATTGACATATATACACTAATATGTATAAAATAGATAACTAATAAGAAACTGCTGTATCTAAAAATAAAATTAAATTAAAAATTTAAAAAAAAAAGAATCTGTGGTGTCATGATTTTTAACAATTCTCTCAACCAAGGTCAACATGTCCCTTTTGAGGGATTTTAAATCTAAAAAAATCTTTAGTAAGTTATCTTACTTTGACTTACAGAAATTACAAAAGTTTGAAACCTGCCTTTTCCCATCCCTCTCTGGGGCTTAACTCTTTTGAGTTCTACTGGCTTGGAAAAAGAAAAAGCATAAAGTTTTTTGAAATTGAAAAAGCATCTGAATATAATCCTGGTACGGCAAACACAAAAGTTCAAACAAAAACTTGGTGAAGTACTTACAGAAGGGATAAAATAGTTACTCAGGTGTAGTCAATAAATTTAGGTACATATTTTCCCCCTTAGAGAACCTGAAAAAAAACTTAGTAATTGAAGAAAAGCTAAAGATAGAGAGTATGCTCAGATGCTCAGATAATGAAAGGCAAATATAAACTAGTGAGATCCTACAAAAAAGAAGTTAAGCCACAAAGTGCAGGAAATAGATAATGAGAGAAATTTTTTAATGAGGAAAAATTAAACATAAGAGTTATAAGTTCCCTTCCAGAGAATGGGGGAAAAAAAAACAGAAATGACACTTTTATGGAGTATACAGTCAACCAAAAGGAAAGAGTGTAAACCCAGGAAACAACAATCTCAATTTCACAAATGTCCATAAGATACATGGCAATATCATGTCTTGGGATTCTAATCACACAACATTCTTCAACTTCCTTTAAAAAGAAGAATATCAAAACATGTGAATTATGAAAATGATAGTGTTTAAATTTCAGTACATGGTATACATACTCTATTATATGGCTAAAAACAGTTGCAACAGAAGAATTCAAAGGAAATAAAGTGTCATGTAAATTAATAACATCAGATAGACTTCTATACCAATTTAAAAGAAGAGCAGAATAGGATAATTTTTTAAAAACACAAATGAAATAAGCATCAACCTCAAAGTATTAAAAGCATTGATTTTTTCACATATTTAATGACAATGAAGAGAATAAAAAACTGCTCAAAAAAGAAACTGCAATGTACTAAAAAATTCTGTTGAAGTATATTTTATCACTAAAACAGCAACTTTCTGCAAAAACCACAGGGAGAACACAACTATCGTTAACTTTAATTTCTTGCATTAATCCAACATGAAATCAGATCAATTCACAAGTCTGTTGAAATAGCCTCTTACTATACATCATGACCTTGCACCATATCAGAGAATGCTGATACAACTTATCTTGGATTGGCCCTGAATTTTCAGAATTTAAAACAGGTCAAAGATATCATAAATGCTCATTTGGGAGCAAATCAAGTTACAACTGTAGAAAAGAGAATCCTGAATGAAAAGCAACTGCTGGGAGAAAAGTATCTCTGAAGAAGAAATGATGAGTGTTCTGTTGACAAAACTGAGATCTATAAAAATGTGAAGAGAGTAAGGTAGAAGAGATAGGAAGTAATGTCATAAAGCAAAATAGCACTGAATATAGCAGTTTTGGCTTACCTAAGAACAATCAAGAATAGCACCTAAAAATGTACTTAGGGACTTTCCCGGTGGTCCAGTGGTTACAACTCTGTGTTTCCACTGAAGCGGGCCGGGGTTCCATCTCTATTCAGGGAACTAAGATTCCGCATGCCGTGAGGTGCAGCAAAAAAAAAAAAAAAAAAATGTACTTAGATGTCACACCCATTCTCACTTCCTACCATGCTTGCATGTTACCAATCAGAGAAACTACTCTCTACTTTTACAATAACATACAATATATATAACAAGTGAGAAATATGTCTTATGAAAATTTCTTATTGTAATAAGAATATATTCAACAATGAATAAACACTTGGCTCTATGAGGATAGTTATTGTTTAAAATTACATAAAGCCTAGCTTCCATCCTATCTACCACATGCAACAATGAAGAAAGAAAAAAGAGGGACTTCCCTGTTAGCACAGTGGTTAAGAATCCGCCTGCCAATGCAGGGGACACAGGTTCAAGCCCTGGTCCGGGAAGATCCCACATGCCGCGGAGCAACTAAGCCCGTGCACCACAACTACTGAGCCTGCGCTCTAGAGCCCGTGAGGAACAACTACTGAGCTCACGAGCCACAACTACGGAAGCCTGAGAGCCTAGAGGCCACGCTCCGCAACAAGAGAAGCCACCACAGTGAGAAGCCTGTGCACCGCAACGAAGAGTAGCCCCCGCTCGCCACAACGAAGACCCAACGCAGCCAAAAATAAATAAATTTTTAAAAAATACAAAAGAAGCAGCAGAAATATTAAAAAGAAAGAAAAAGATTCAAGATGATAGAGGACTGTGCTCTCTGCAGAATAAATCTAGGTTATACTTCAAAGTATTTGTTTTACTTATAGAAACAGTACAGATAGTAAGCTTAGCTAATTAAAAATATAATGTACATGTCATAACTTGTTTGGTTAGTTGTCTATAATATTTTAAAACATATCTTAACACTAACAGTTTTAAGAGATTTTTAAAAAGATAAGCTGTTTCTCTAGATTAGTTCATGAAGTAAATTACATAATGCATATATTTTAGTAATATCCAAATATGTACTTGTTAATTAGAACTTTGTACTCTGCTAATTAGAACTTGTTGATTCCTTAAAAAATTTGACCCACTACAATCAACCCATTGGTAAAGAATAAGAGAAGAGGAAGGAGGGAGGGAGGGAGGAAAGAAGAGGAGGGAAGGAAGCAGGGAAGGAAATAAATTATTTCTCATAAAGTATGGTTTTCAATAATGTATCGGCAATTTTTGTAATTTCCTTTAAAGGTAGGAACTTTTTAAAAAAAACTCAGTCTGTTGGGTTTAGAAATCTTAAGTTCACCCTGCTTAGCTAAGTTATATCTAGAACATCAGTGCCTTTCCTCCTCCTCCTTCCCAGATACCTTTTCATCCCTCTCTTTCTCTCTCCCTTTCCTCTCTCCCTTCCCTCTCTTCCTCTTCTCTCTGTCTCCATCTCATACATACATACACACACACACACACACACAAAATGTGTTAAATTCAATTACTAGTTCAAAATAAGTCCAAAAGGGACACTAACTAGAGCACAATAAATGGTAGAAAGAATAAAAATACACCCCAAGCTAAATAAGTCAAAGAAACGTATCCTTTATTGGCTACATTCCCCCAAATCATTCTTGTTCCAAATAAACCAATTGTGTCAGGTCTGGACAGGTGTAGCTCCAAAATCTCAAGGAGAGTTTACTTCTCTCGGTGATATTATGGAGGAGAGCAGGAGAAGGAAACAAGCCCAGTCTTAAATTCCAGCATACAAAGGGTCATTTCTAGGTGTTTCAGAGGTTTTGTATATCATTGTCCTTCTCTACACACAGCAGTTGGATAAAGAATCTCAATGATTATAAGTTTCCTCAATACACCTTCCAAATCCACAGGTAGGATTAAACATCATGCAGAGCTAGTTTGCACCTTAACCTTCACACTAAGCTTTAGTTTCAGACTGTAGCAACTCACATAAATGGTCAACATTTGGATCTATACTAGTCCACTACAGTAGAGTTCAAGGGTATTGATAGACATTTCAGTTTAAAACTCTTTAAAAAACTCCTTTATAGTTGATCTGGTCTTCTATAAAATGTCAAAAAACTAAAAACACCAGCTTCTCTAGGATCCTTAGGTGAACAAGGTTCACCTGGGGTAGATCTAGGCTAAAGTGAATCCCAAGGTCTAACCTATAATAAACTATACTTCAGGAACCTTCCAGATCTTGATCAGTGGGGGTGGGGAGTGAGGTGTTTACCTCATTTGCAGAATTTGCCAATCATGTTACTGGATAATGTATACATCTGGAAAAGCTCAACAGTTACCAAAGTGGTGCTTTATCACAAAAGTGAAGATTTCCACTAGAGTAAACCCAAACATGAAAGCTATTTTTAATAAAAGATAAATAATAAATCTATAATTGCATTCACTACAAACAACTTTATCTTTTACAACTATGTAATTTGCTTGATAAATGTTAAATCCATGAGGAAGAGCTGCACTGTACAGGTTTCTTTTTTAAAGACTGTGTAAAAGTAACCTTTAACAAGCTAAGAAAGCAAGCTAAAGAAAATCCCAAATCTGTGGTATCAAATTTACGCTGATTACAAATGTTGATTTATACCACCTGATTTAGGAAACCATAATTGGCTATAATTAAATACAACAGTCCTACTTGGTTTTCATTTAGTAAAATAATATTACTGAATGATGTACCACAGAAAAGACATCATTACAATAACTACATCCCAAGCAAAATTCTACTCTCAAATGGACAATTTAAACTGCAAATAGCAGAACCAAGAAAAAGGAGAAACATATATAGAAAGCCTCATAGCCCACCTTTCTTCTTGACTGGCATTCTTAGGTCTTTCCACTGACACAGGATTCAAGATCTCTTTTCAGGTCTCAACTTGATCCACCTGGATGGAGGCCAAGAGCTAGGTAACTGTTGCAAACCACTTCACTGTTTGAAATCCAGGCTGTCTTCTCTTTCAAATAAAGAAAAAGTGATGTATTTTTTCCACCAACTTTGACAGTGCCCACGGAGTTTAAAGAAAAATAGCTTTTGAGTTTTTCAATGTTTATAAAACATTTATTCTGTTTAAAAAGAAAATTATTGCAAACATAGAAAACATTATTAAAACTCCTCTTCAGGCAGCAACATTTTTGGAGTTCGATGACTAACTCAGTTAAGGCACAAACCAAATTTACACAGCTGTCTCATTACTCAATACATGATCAAATCCAAAAATGAACTGGTTGATGGTAAAAACACTCAATTCTTTAGAGAAAAATGTAAAACCCTCACCCCAAAAAAATACTTTAAAAAACCTCTTTGACTCTAGTCTCTAAAAAGGTGGGTGAGTTTGGACAGTTTTCTGGGGCAGAACACAGACTGAAAGGCCCCTTTCTATTCACTGGACCAGAAGTTCCGGATCTCACCCCCTCAGTAAGACAGGATCCAGCTTGCTGTCACTTTCATTTTTTTTCTTCTGTGCTCTCCAAGCCCCTCAGGCTTGATCCTTAATGCCCCCTCTGATTCTGATCCTCCCACGTATTAACCGAGGATTGAAAAGAAGGAAAGCAATCCCCTGGCATGGAGACATTAAAGTGACAGTGCTACTCAATGGGCACTTGATGCAGGATGAGTTGGCGAAGATTTCTTCACACTGGAGTCATTCACATCATGCCGTTTCTTCTCATCCAAGCAGCTCCCTATCCGTCGAGGAAAAACACTGAGACTGTTCGAGACAAGTCAAACCTTCCCCCAAAGGTGTTTTCTGAGACGCTGTAGTAGTATTAGGCATGTGAGCATAAGCCGTGCAAACAGTTTGCGGTTTCCTAAATGAGAGAGTTCGGCCGCTTGGCTTCCACATCCACCCTTTTTCCCTCAGTCTCTTTCCAAACTACCCACCTTCCTTTTGCAGAAAAAACAAATCTCTGCTACCGCCGGCCACCCCTGCCCACACCCCGTTCTTATATAGAAGAGCACAGAAATGTCCTGCACCCTCCACGCGATGAAGTGTTTCCTCAGGCAGGAGAAACAGCAGCACTAGAAATTATATAACTCTCGATTTTGGCTTCTCTAAGACATGGAGACTGGAGGGTCGGGGGGTGCTGGTCTGGGAGATACTGCTGGGCACTGAACGCGCACCAAAGGGCGCCAGGCGTCCTCGCAGCGCCCCCCAACCCGAAACACCGGCTGGTAAGGGGGTCTTCTCGGGGAGGGGGGGCAAAATTCTCTCCGGTCTCTTTCCAAGCGAGGAGAAAGGATGGAATATGAGGGGACTAAAGACTGAGAAGGGGAGTCTGACGGCTGTGAGGGGAGGAGGCTAGTAGGGGCTGCTCTGGCAGCCGGTTGGGGGCTCTAGGGAGGAGGTGCCCGAGAAGCCGGAGCCTTAACACACGGGCCATGCCAGAGGGGCAAGCACCCTGAAGGAATGAAAGGGGCTGGGCAGCTCGGGCCCAGCTAACGGAGGTGCCCTGAGGAGAAGAAAACGCGGAGCGACATCCCTGCGCTCGGACCGCCCCACGTTCCCCTCAGGAGGCGAGAAGAGCGAGCTAGGCTAACAAATTAAAGAGAAGGGAATACGGGCCTGGCAGGGGGGCGGGCCCATGGGAGTCTGGACCTCCTGGAAGCCAATGAGCGGCTCCCGTTTCTGGACGCCGGGCCCAATCACAGCCAGGATGGAGGGCGCGGCTTTTGACTGGGTCGGGGCGGGCCAGGGATGAGGGCTAGAGGCGTGAGCACCACTTCCCGCCCCGGGAGTTCTGGGTCCCCGCCCACCACTAGTCACGTGAGTGGCCAAAATGGCGGCGCTCGGGCGTGAGGCTGGAGCCGACCAGAGGGCTGCAGGTGTGGTCCCGGTGGGAGTTGGGGAAGCGCCCGAGGTAGGCGGAAACCCAGGGTGGTATGGGCGGTGATTTCTGCAGCCTCAAGTGCCGGCGCACTCTTCTGAAATGATGCGCGTAAAAGGGATTTGAAGTCTAAAGAGAACAGCTCCCAAGTCCATGCAGGGCGCAATTAAATCCCTGGTTGCTATGAAAAGAGGTGGGGAGAAAGTAGGAGACCTAAAGTTTAGTCCTGATTGATGTAGCCTGTTTTCTCTTGACTCGGGGCCTTTGCATTTTAAATTTCCTGCCATTTTGTCCTGACCTCTGCCTGGGTTGTGGGTTCTGAGGACATGACTACATCTTGCTTATCCGGGGGGCTTTCAAACACCAGGTGAATGTCTGAGCAAATGATGAGTGAATGTTAAATAAAATTCTGAAGGTCAAGTGAAATAATACACATAAAAGCACTGCAAAACCATAAAATATTACTGGTATAATCGTGGTGACCAGTTGAGTGGCCTTGAACTGGTTACTTTTTAGATAAAATGTTAGTTATAGAGAATTTTTTACATTTCAGTACTTGTAAAAATTCTATCAGAAAGTTATCAGTATATTTCTCTGCTTTAATAACTGCCTTACAAAAACTATGCACTCAAATATTTGCTGTCCTGTTTCAGTATTTTAGGATCATAATCCTGGATATCTGTGTTTTCTATATATTGAGGTGTAGACGAGGTAGGAAGTTGGTACAAGGGATTACCTGAAAGTTTTCTTTGTGAGGAATAAGGGACTTCAGTGAATTGGATGACAGCAAAACGAAAAGTTTTCCCAAGTTTCTGGTTAATTGTCATGTTACTGACATCTGCCTTCATGTACACTAGAGGGATTAGATATAGAATCTCCCTTAGATTTTGCTATCTTGTCTCTTCCATTTGCCATTTAGATGTCAGAGAGAGGCAAAAGATTAAATCTAGTCTTTGAAAAATTGTAATTTATAAAGTATTTTACTTTTTTTTTTTCTGTCCTCCCCAGATATTTTAAAGAAAAAGAACTGGCTTGAGTACAGTTCTTCAATGATTCAGGGAAAGAAACTCGTCCATTATTACTCATTGTTTAATACCATATGAAGATTCAAAAGAGCCTATACCTTCAGGATGTTGATACCATGGATGAATTGGCCTTTCATTAGGTAGGGTTAGGGCTGGTACGTACCACTTTTTCAGAAAATGAATATTACAGTGATGTTCAACATGTGTCCATTGACTACCAGCATCAGAATCACTTGGTGTTATTAAAATGCAGATTTCTAGACTTTACCCTACTCCTGTTGAATCCAGATATCTCAATAGGGAGCTCAAGAGACTGCATTTCAGATAAACTCGTGATTCCTGTGCACATGAAAAGTTGAGAATCTTACTAAGTCTCTTTTATGTCTTTTATGCTTAACCCTCTCTGATTCTCTTGCCCAGGACTCCTAAAATTTGAGACTTATTAGTCTATGCCCTTGACCATAAATGTTGTTAAAATGGAGAATCATATAAGTTGCGAAAGGCATAGATTTAATCTATTCATTGGCTAATCTGGAATCCCATAATGCCAGTATGGCAAAAGATGTAACAAATATTAAGACGTTTCACAGAAATCTGAGAGTCTTACCCAGAGCAAAATATTCAGAAGGGATCCTTTCTGAGGGTCCAGTTTTGTTTTGTTTTTTTTTCAACTACTGGTTTCTGTTAAGATGCTACTGGCCAAACCTCATGGTCCCTTGACATTAGCAACTGTCTATTCATACATCACACTTGAGACACAGGAACTTTCCAACCCTGGAGCCCAGTGCCATAGGTCCAGGCTCTCTGATATACTGCATAGCAATTTCCAGCAAAGGCCCTACTTCTGTCTCAGTAGGGATCTGGATATATATACCTTATATAATCCAAGGTAACCATGATCCACTGCCTCTTACTACGCTGGAATGTGTCCCTCTTTCTGATGTTCTCTCTCGATATTCTCCAAGGCAATCCCTGTTCTCTCCTACCTCTCCAGGAAACTCAACATCATCTCCAAAAGCTCAGGCTTTCATGAGACAGAGGATAAAAATAGTGGTCAACAAGTAGCTACTGTTTACTTTCAGCTCTGAAAAAGCTAGAGCATGGAGAACTACAAAGGGCCTTGCTACCTTAAGGGAAAACTGTAAAGAAAACAAAAAATATCTCAGTAAATTATCCTTCTACAGCAAGTCCTCAGGCAAGTCAGCCTCTCTGAACCTTGTTCATCTCATCCATAAAGATGGAGATGACCACTATCCTACCAATTTCTCAAAGTTGTTATGTGAATCAAAAAGCCATCGTCTAACAGATAGTAAGAGCTCACTAAATACTGACTGAATCATTAACAAAGTATATGAAAGCAGATGACAGTACCTGACACTTTTACTAGAGTCTAAATTAAATGTTTTTTAATCTGAATTTGTAGAATTTATAAGATTTAATATTAACATCATTAGCTATTATGGTTCTGGATTTTTGTGTTTTCCAGGACATCAAGATGCCAACATACATATATGGTCAGTCCAGTCCTTCTCTAGGAGATGCAAAACTCAGAAAACCAATGATCATCGAAATCATAGAAAAAAAATTTGAATATCTTAGAAAAGAAAAGTAAGAAACTCACCCAGACTGAAAGTCAATAACTTTATTTGCAGATCTTCTGTATTGCCATTGTTTCTAGGTATCTAAGATCCTGTTAACTTTATTGAGTTGGTTATAAAGAAAGCTTATTTTTAAAAAAGAACTGGAGGGAAACATGAGCAGATGAAAATAGTGGTTTGTTGGAATACTGAGACTGGATAATTTCTTTTCTCTCTTGAAATTGTTTTGTTTCTAAAATTGTTGAAATGTTATTTGTGCAATAAACATATTTTAATTAAAAGTAATTAGGAGAACACCATCTTGAGGGCTACTTATATTAATTATCAATTGTAATTAATTTCAGTTTAGAATTTATTACCTCAGCCATAGTGCTGAGCTCAGCAAAAGTGAATACAGATTCCATGATGTACATATAGTCTCACATTACCCTTCTGACTTTTAGATTAATAGAGCTCAAGAATAAAATCAAAGGACATTGATCTTAGACTTTAAACATTTCTGGATTTAGGTATGAGTCAGAAAAACTAGATCTTGCAAATTTCTTTGGATGAAGTTTTGGAAATCCTAGACAAATTATTTTAAATGTATCTGGACTACTCAAGAAATAGTTATTTTCTAGAAGGCCTAACCAAATGTAAAAAACTTTTTTCAAATGACCTTAAGCAAATTAATTCTTTTAGTAGAAAGAACAGTATTCTGGGATTTAGATAGTTCATAAAATTTGGCTATATTGGAACATATTCATATTTATTTGTGGCCAAAATTTATTCTCTCTTTAAAAGAGCTCCATCTTAGAACCACTGTATTCTCAGAAAGATAATTATATTGTTCTCTCATTAGAATGCAAGTTCCATGAGGGGTGGAATTTTTTTTCTTTTTTTTTTTTTCCGCTTTATTCACTGCCCCACCCTCAGCACAAAGAAAATACCTTTCTTTGTATAGTATTGAGCATAGTAATGCTCAAGAAAACTTTGATGTTGAGTAAATATGTAATAACAAACCCAGGAAAGGATATATCTATTAGAAGAATATTATGTTGAACTTAATTCTTCACTTTGTTTTTCCAATTAGGACTTTAAATATATATGGAACAGTGACCTTTGGAACAACAGCTGGTTTCTCTGGAATATTGGCAAACTTAATTTTCAGACATTGCTTCAAGGTTAAACATGATGCTTTGAAGACATATGCATCATTGACTACACTTCCATTTTTGTCTACCATAGTTTCTTATGAGCTTCTTGTAAGACATGCTTTGTATTCAGGTAAATTTAAATTCATTAACATATAATATATTTATATCTAAGTAAAATTATTCATTAACATATACCGTTGCTACTGCTGATAATAGTCCCTTACATTTGTGTATTTCTTTACCACTAACAAAGTACCTTCACATATATTGTCCTGTTTCATCCCCACAACAATCCTCCTAATCAGCCAGGGCAAGTAGTATTGTATCTTTTCTTTACAGGTAAGAAACTAAGCTGAGACATGTTCAAGTATACTAAGCAGCAGCATGATATACTGGGAAAAAAGGAGGCTTTGGTATACTACATATTTCACTTAAGTTTTGTGACACTGGGCAAGTCATTTAATCTCTGAGACTCAGTTGTCTTATCTATGAATTAGGACTAATAGTACTTACCTCACAGGATTGTTTTAAGAATTAAGATACTGTATGTTGAATGTCTAACATAGTATCTGGCATACTATGGGCTTCTAATGTTATTTCCTACCTCCTCCCCTTACCTTAAGTTTCACAACTAGTAATTGATGGAACCTCTGACCCCTGTTCATCAGGTCCCTGCTTAAATACCTTTTCCCCAGGGAAACCTCTGATTCCCTCAGGTTAAGTTTCTAGATACATTCTCTATTCATTTTACCTTCAAAGCATATGCACACTTAAGATTATTTGTTTAAATATTTGTCTAATGTATTTCTTTCTTAGTAAACTGACCTGAAGTTCAGAGATTGGATCTCTTCTATGTAATACTGTATCCCTAGCACATGCCTGACACATAGACAATATAAATGTACTACCCTAAAATCCAGATATCTGGTCTGCTAGTTTAATATTCTTCACTATGAAATTACTTCTGCAACAGCCATATAAGTAAGAGGTAACTTATCTTTATGTGAAGTATAATAAAAGCATTTTTTAAATGTGATACATTTAGTCTATTGTGCCATAGACTGAATTTCTAATATTCTTTCTACTATTTTGCTATGCTTGAGGACAGTGCAAATAACTACTGTATGAGGACCCAAGACTCTTAATAGTTCTTATCCTGAGTTTTAAAGGGAGATCAAATTTACTTCTGTTTTCCAGGTAACATAAGCCGGGAAAATTGTGTTCTGAGAAGTTCACTGATTGGCATAGTGTGTGGTGTTTTATATCCCACTGCTTTAGCTTTTTCTAAAAATGGACGTCTGGCAGTCAGGTAAGTCCATCTTTTTGTTCCGTTTCTTCCTTTCTTCCCTTTTTCTTTAATTAATTAATTAATTAATTTTATTTTTGGCTGCTTGGGGGTTTTCTCTAGTTGAGGCAAGCAGGGGCTACTCTTGGTTGCAGTGTGCGTACGGGCTTCTCATTGCGGTGGCTTCTCTTGTTGCAGAGCACCGACTCTAGGCACACAGGCTTCAGTAGTTGTGGCGCGCAGGCTCAGTAGTTGTGGCTCGTGGGCTCCAGAGCGCAGGCTCAGTAGTTGTGGCACACGAGCTTGGTTGTTCCGCGACATGTGGGACCTTCCAGGAGGGCTTGAACCTGTGTCCCCTGCATTGGCAGGTGGATTCTTAACCACTGCGCCACCAGGGAACCCCCCCCCTTTTTTTTTTAATGTTAGTAAACTCTCCTTATTCTTTAGATGCCAATGACACATTTTCATCAAAATATCATAGTTTCATATTTCAAATAGCTAATTTTAACCTTTTTTGCTATCTACATGAAAGATCTAGAATAGAAATGATCAGTTTAGGAGACATCAACAAATTTTTTATAGAATTTACTTCCAGAGGAAGTAATTAATCCTTTTTCATTTTTAGGTATCATACTGTTCCACTGCCACCAAAAGGAAGGGTTTTACTTTATTGGCTGCTGCTTTGTCAAACAGAGATAAAAGCAATGGTGATTCCTCTTATCCTTCAGACAGCCCTTGGAATATATCATGGTCTACAGCATTATGCAATATTTGAAAGTACACTTGAGCAAACTGTACATGAAGATTAACCAAAGAATGAATGGATACTAAATCAGTATAATGGACTTTTTTATGATGAGGACTTACCTTTTGCCTGGTGTATAGCAGGTGCTCAATAAATATTCAGTAATTAAATAAATGTAGGTTTTGTCTCTGTTTTGTCATTGTATGTGGAAATGGATTTGAGGCCTCAAGGTCTGATCTATACATTTATGTATGTATTCATTCACAAACATTTATTGAGCACCTGCTAGGTCTCAGACATTGTGTTACATATAGTAAGAAATCGTCCTTATCCAGGAAGAACTCACAATTAGAAATATGAACACATAGCATGAGAGGGTTTGAGAGATATACACATAATTCTTTGGGCACATTGAGGGTGTGGCTGTTAACTACTTGTGCAGAAGGGAAAGCTATGGGGGGAAGGTGACATTTGTCCTAGATTTTGAAGGGGAAGTTGAAAGTTCACAAGAAAGCAATATAGAAATAACATAACAGCCCATTCCTCTACTCTAAACTCTAATTCAGTACACTTACTAGCTCTTCTCATTGACAAATTACCTTCACTGTGCTATTTAAAGAACGTTTATTGAGTGCCTATTTGCTATGCATTAATATAGGCACCAGGGGTACGAAAATTCAGTCACTGCCCTCAAGAAGCATAAAATCTAAAGAAAGAGGTCACAGCATGCTTCTTTAAGTCTGCTAGAGCATTCTTGAGCTACATGTTTAGTTAGGGAAACAGGAGAGGAAATGAATGCTGTCTGATGAAAAGAATAAGACACAGAATGGAACCCCGTAACTCATTCTCCTTGTCTTAATCACACTCATCTTGAGATTTAAAGATTTGGTCATCTGAGGCCCCAAGCAACACAAAACAGAAATGGAAGTCTTAACGAGGTGCTTTACAGCATCATATATAATAAACTTAAACACATACACTCTTTTACTAATAAAAAAAAAATGGTTAGTAAACCGTCCAGCTTTGTATTCTCAGAATAATTCATGATACTTGAGGAAAGGGCAGGCAACTGGGGGGAGAGAGGAAACCAAGTCAAATAGATAACAAGATCAATGGTATTAATATTAACTCTTAAGCAATTATTATACAAGTACATGAATACCTTCTTATTGTGAGATATACAAATGATCCAGAAGTATATAGAGCATGACTTGAAAGTCCCCCTTCACTCCCACTCCGTCCTATTTCTACTCCATTCTCCAGAGGCAACCATTATCAAGTTAGCACATCTTTTTCCTTGTAGTATTCTTTTGTAACTTACATATTTTTTTAATAAATGGTATTATCCATACATATTATACTGGAAATTAATTTTCCCTTCAATATATGTCTTGGAGATCTTTCCGACTCATTATGTGTAGGTCTAACATGTTCTTTTTGGTGACTGAAAAACATTCTTGGTGATTCTAGTATTCACATAGGTGATCCTTCCAACACCCTGGTCTCTCTATCCTACCACTTATTCCCATGGTCATAGTTTAGACCTGTGCTGTCCAATATAGTAGTCATTAGCCATGTGTGGCTCCTGAGCATTTGAAATGTGAGTAGTCTAAATTGAAATATGTAGTAAGTGTAAAATACACATGAAGTTTTAAAGATTTACTATGTAAAAAAGAATATAAAACATCTCAATAATCTTTTGATTACATGTTGAAACGTTACTCTTTTGGATATATTGGATTAAATAAAATACATTAAAATTAATTTTACCTGCTTTTTTTAATCTGGCTACTATGAAATTTTAAGTTGTATACACAGCACATATTTTTATTGGACTGTGTTGCTCTAGACCTTGTCATTATCAATAAATTGAAATTCTTCACATTCTCAATTGTAAAATCCCATATTCTGATCACTACCTCCTGTCCTTCCTGTTTATTCCTTCTCATACCACAATCCGGCATTACTTCAGCTCTACCAGAATCTATAATCCATCAATCCCACTACCTTTTCACTGTCTCTCACCCCCCTCACATCCTTACCATCCTTCTCCAGCTTCAGCCACATCAATCTTTCTAAAGTTTGCCAATATCAAGGAAAAAAGAAAAACATAAAAATGAATCTAGCTAAGGTTGACTTTGAAATAAAGATATCTGCCTCTTGTTTTCTTTTGTGAATTTTCTGTTCATGTCTTTGGCGCATTTGATTTGTAGGTCAAATAAATTCTCTATAAATTCTGGGTATTTTGTTTCTTCATATGCTGAGATAGTAATCTGAGAAATACAGCAAGGTTGATTTAGGTTCACCTCCCTTGCCACCTGAAAGCAGGAGAGATTTGTATCTTACTCCATGACTTCAATTTGCCCTTTTTACAATAGAAAAGGCAGGGAAGTCTATCAATGTTTTCCACTGGCTTTGGAAGCAGTACTTGCCAAAGTGGCTGTAAGAGGCCTGAAAGGAGAAATTAGGGAAAACTTGATCTGGGCCTGAGCACAAAGGTGAAGCTAGGTGAACCACAGTGAAGAAAGGCAGCAAGTCACTAGAGGCAAGATAGTTCAGAGGTGTGAAGTATAGCCTGGAGCTCCACTATCAAAGTTCAAATCCTGGCCTTACTACTTACCAACGGGATAACTTTTTTTTTTTTTTTTTTTTTTTGCGGTACGCGGGCCTCTCACTGTTTTGGCCTCTCCCGTTGCGGAGCCCAGGCTCCGGACGCGCAGGCTCAGCGGCCATGGCTCACGGGCCCAGCTGCTCCGCAGCATGTGGGATCTTCCCAGACCGGGGCACGAACCCTGTCCCCTGCATTGGCAGGCGGACTCTCAACCACTGTGCCACCAGGGAAGCAACGGGATAACTTTGAACAAGCTATTTCACCTCTCTGCACCTCACTTGCCTCATCTGTAAACTGAGAAATAAAGATTGTACTTACCTCATAGTGTTGTCAGCACTAAATGAGTTAATACATGTAAATCAAAACAGTGGCCAACTCACAGGGAGTCTGTATATGTTACTGCCATTACTGTTGTTCCTGTTGCTCTTACTGCATGCCAGCTAGCACAATCCTTTCCCTAGCCTGTAGTTATCTGTTTAGCATTTTTCTAGGAAAGATTAGAAAGAAGCACAGCAAAGAAGATTCACAAGATATCTTTCACTTGAATAAATACATACTCATTTATTCAACTAATACTGATTCAAGATACAGCATATGAAAGAGATTGTATACCACACGTTGGGCAATCTACCTAACCTTTCTGTGTTTCCTCTTAAAACATAGTAATAACTGCTTTGTAGTGAGGTTATAGAAATGGAACCATACCATACCTGGCCTATAGGAGGTGCTCAATAAATGTGTTTACATTGCCTGTTTTCCCCGATGTTCTCCCTTAGTTATATGTAATGACTAAGATATGGTCCCAACTATGGGAACTTACCTTCTCTCTTGGCTTTTCCCCTGCATTTTCTCCAACTGCCTCAGCCATGTGATTATCCCCCTGCTTTTGTATTCACTGCATCATATTGCATTACTTGCTATGTATTGTATCATATTCATTTTCTTCCTGCCTTTGTACAATTATATTGTCTTGTGTAAACTATTCAGTATTTGAATTTCCAACTTTAAGCAGTAATCTAATAATGAAGAAATGGTATTCTACAGATGTGGCTTATTTCATAGAACTTGTTCACTTACATTCCTAAGCCTCATTAAAAAAAAAAAAGATTCTTCCAAAGATACATAACCCATATTCCCCTATCTTCATCATCTTATCCCCACAAAGACAGTCACGCTAACATTAATAAAAAGAATAATTGAATCTTGGTACCCCTGAGTCCCACCAGCTTCACTAAAGTAATGACCCCCAAAAGCCTTCCCAAGATTAGACATAGCAGAAGAGTAGTAAACTTAAAGACACAATATCAACTTCAAAGTAAAACTGAAAAAAAAACCTAACATAGTATTAGTGAGTAGCCTTATATACCTGTAATTTAAGTCAATTAAGGAAGGGATGAGCAGAAAAAATTTTTTGAAATACTAATGGCTGAAAATTTTCCAGATTTGATGAAATGTATAAAACAAAAGATTCACAGATTTCCAGTCCAAGGTGGTAATACAGGAGACCCCTAAACTCATCTCCTCCCACAAACACACCGAATCTACAGCTACACACAGAGCAATTCCTTCTGAAAGAAATCCAGAAACTAGCTGAGCAACTCCTACACATCAGGCAAACAAGGAAATATCCAGACCAAAATAGGTAGGAAAGGCTGAGAAACATTCTAGCCATAAGCCCCCCTGCCAGCACAGCAACATACTCTCATGAGGAAACTTGAAAATCCCACTTTCTCCCACGCTGTTGGCCACACACCTTCCAGGTGTCTGCTCCTCTAGTGACACGGGGCTGGGAGATGCTCTCCTCAGCTCCTTGCCTGGGTGGGCAAGTCAGGCTCTAGGGCCAGCAGAAATCCGCGTTTGAGGGTCCCACTAAGGTCCCTGGTCAGAGTGCTACAACTGAGCAGAGCAGCTGCTTGGGACTACTGCTCAGGTGCTGCAGAAAGCCTTGTTGGAATCTGACATGTTATTACTTTTGGACTGTTGGCCAGCTGCTCCTGACTTAGCCACATGAAGGCTCAGACTATCCCAGTATCTGAACTGAAGAGAACCAACACTATTAGCATATCTCTCACCACCATGAATGCAAGGTATTTCAAAGAAGAGTATCAGGAGGACATCTACAAATCCCAGACTGGCATGTGCAAGTTCTGAGGAATGATGGAATAACCCAATGTATCTGGGTGACCTTTGCAGACAGCTGAGACAGAGCTACAACAGGGCAGTGGCTGACACACAACTCAAAGCACATCTTTTCCAGCCATGTGGCTGACAGGGTCTTGGTGCTCTGGCCAGATGTCAGGATTGAGCCTCTGATGTGGAAGAGCCAAATTCAGGACATTGGACCACCAGAGACCTCCTGGCCCCATGTAATATCAATTGGGGAGAGCTCTCCCAGAGATCTCTGTCTCAACGCTAAGACCCAGCTCCACTCAACAACCACCAAGCTCCAGTGCTGGACACCCCATGCCAAACAACTAGCAAGACAGGAACACAACCCCACCCCTTAGCACAGAGGCTGCCTAAAATCATAATAAGTTCACAGACACTCCAAAACACACCACCGGATGTGGTCCTGCCCACCAGAAAGACAAGATCCAGCCTCATCCACCAGAACACAGGAACCAGTCCCCTCCACCAGGAAGCCTACAAAACCCACTGAACCAACCTTACCCACTGGGGGAAGACACCAAAAACAACGGGAACTACAAACCTGCAGCCTGGGAAAAGGAGACCCCAAACACAGTAAGTTAAGCAAAATGAGAAGACAGAGAAATACACAGCAGATGAAGGAGCAAAATGAGAAGACAGAAAAATACATAGCAAATGAATACCAGAACAAACAAATGAAGAGGAAATAGGTAGTCTACCTGAAAAAGAATTCAGAGTAATTATAGTAAAGATGATCCAAAATCGTCAAAATAAAATGGAGAAAATACAAGAAACATTTAACAAGGACCTAGAAAAACTAAAGAGCAAACAAACAATGATGAACAACCCAATAAATGAAATTAAAAATTCTTTAAAAGGAATCAATATGAGAATAACTGAGGCAGAAGAACAGATAAGTGACCTGGAAGAAAAAATAGTGGAAATAACTACTGCAGAGCAGAATAAATAAAAAAGAATGAAAAGAATTGAGGACAGTCTTAGAGACCTCTGGGACAACAGTAAACACACCAACATTTGAATTATAGGGGTCCCAGAAGAAGAGAAAAGGGATGGAGAAAATATTTGAAGAGATTATAGTTGAAAACTTCCCAAATATTGGAAAGGAAATAGTCAAGTCCAGGAAGCACAGAGAGTCCCATACAGGAGAGATCCAAGGAGAAACATGCCAAGACACATATTAATCAAACTATCAAAAATTAAATACAAAGGAAAAATATTAAAAGCAGCAAGGGAAAAGCAACAAATAACATACAAAGGAATCCCCATAAGGTTAACAGCTGATCTTTCAGCAGAAACTCTGCAAGCCAGAAGGGTGTGGCAGGACATATTTAAAGTGATGAAAGGGAAAAACCTACAACCAAGATTACTCTACCCAGCAAGGATCTCATTCAGATTCAACAGAGAAATTACAACATTTACAGACAAGCAAAAGCCAAGAGAATTCAGCACCACCAAACCAGCTTTACAACAAATGCTAAAGGAACTTCTCTAGGCAGGAAACACAAGAGAAGGAAAAGACTTACAATAACAAACCCAAAACAATTAAGAAAATGGTAATAGGAACATACATATTGATAATTACCTTAAATGTAATGGATTAAATGCTCCAACCAAAAGATATACACTGGCTAAATCAATACAAAAACAAGACCCATATATATGCTGTCTTCAAGAGACCAACTTCAGACCTAGGGACACATACAGACTGAAAGTGATGGGATGGAAAAAGACACTTCATGCAAATGGAAATCAAAAGAAAGCTGGAGTACCAATTCTCATATCAGACAAAATAGACATTAAAACAAAGACTGCTACAAGAGACAAAGAAGGACACTAACTAGTGATCAAGGGATCAATCCAAGAAAAAGATATAACAATTGTAAATATTTATGCACCCAACATAGGAGCACCATAATACATAAGGCAAATGCTAACAACCATAAAAGGGGAAATCAACAGTAACACAATAATAGTAGGGGACTTTAACACCCACTTTCACCAATGGACAGATCATCCAAAATGAAAATAAAGAAGGAAAAACAAGCTTTAAATGACACATTAGACACGATGGACTAAATTGATATTTATAGGACATTCCATCCAAAAACAACAGAATACACTTTCTTCTCAAGTGCTTATGGAACATTCTCCAGGATAGGTCATATCTTGGGTCACAAATCAAGCCTCGGTAAATTTAAGAAAATTGAAATCATATCAAGTATCTTTTCCAACCACAATGCTATGAGACTAGATATCAATTACAGCAAAAAAGCTGTAGGGGGCTTCCCTGGTGGTGCAGTGGTTAAGAATCTGCCTGCCAAGGCAGGGGACATGGGTTTGAGCCCTGGTCCGGGACGATCTCACATGCCGAGGAGCAACTAAGCCTGTGCGTGATAACTACTGTGCCTGCGCTCTAGAGCCCATGAGCCACAACTACTGTAGCCTGTGTGCATAGAGCCCATGCTCCGCAACAAGAGAAGCCACCGCAATGAGAAGCCTGCGCACTGCCACGAAGAGTACCCCCACTCACCGCAACTAGAGAAAGCCTGCGAGCAGCAACAAAGACCCCGTGCATCCAAAAATAAATAAATTAATTAATTTTTTTTCAAAAAGCTGTAAAAAATACAAACACATGGAGGCTAAACAATACAGTACTAAATAACCAAGAGTTCACTGAAGAAATCAAAGAGGAAATCAAAAAATATCAAGAAAAAAATAACAGTGAAAACATGATGACCCAAAACATATGGGATGCAGCAAAAGCAGTTCTAAGAGGGAAGTTTATAGCAATAAATCCTACCTAAAGAAACAGGAAATATCTCAAATAAACAACCTAACCTTTCACCTAAAGCAATTAGAGAAAAAACAAAAAAACCCCAAACTTAGCAGAAGGAAAGAAATCATAAAGATCAGATCAGAAATAAATAAAAAAGAAATGAAGGAAACAATAGCAAAGATCAATAAAATTAAAAGCTGGTTCTTTGAGAAGATAAACAAAATTGATAAACCATTAGCCAGACTCATTAAAAAAAAAAGGAAGAAGACTCAAATCAATAGAATTAGAAATGAAAAAGGAGAAATAACAACTGACGCTGCAGAAATGCAAAGAAAGGATCATGAGAGGTTACTAACAAGCAACTATATGCCAATAAAATGGACAACCTGGAAGAAATGGACACATTATTAGAAAGGCACAACCTTCCAAGACTGAACCAGGAAGAAATAGAAAATATAAACAGACCAATCACAATCACTAAATTGAAACTGTGATTAAAAATCTTCCAACAAACAAAAGCTCAGGACCAGATGGCTTCACAGTCGAATTCTATCAAACATTTAGAGAAGAGGTAAGACCTATCCTTCTCAAACTCTTCCAAAATACAGCAGAGGGAGAAACACACCCAAACTCATTCTACAATGCCACCATCACCCTGATAGCAAAACCAGACAATGATGTCAAAAAAGAAAACTACAGACCAATATCACTGATGAAAATAGATGCAAAAATCCTCAACAAAATAACAGCAGACAGAATCCAACAACACATTAAAAGGATCATACACCCTGATCAACTGGGGTTTATCCCAGGAATGCAAGGATTCTTCAATATATGCAAATCAATCAATATGATAAACCATATTAACAAATTGAAGGGAAAAATGATATGATCATCTCAAAAGATGTAGAAAATGTTTTTGACAAAATTTAACACTGCTTTATGATAAAAACCCTGCAGAAAGTAGGCATAGAGGGAACTTACCTCAACATAATAAAGGCCATATATGACAAACCCACAGCCAACATCGTTCTCAATGGTGAAAAACTGAAACCATTTCCACTAAGATCAGAAACAAGAAAAGTTTGCCCACTCTCACCACTATTATTCAGCATAGTTTTGGAAGTTTTAGCCACAGCAATCAGAGAAGAAAAAGAAATAAAAGGAATCCAAATCAGAAAAGAAGTAAAACTGTCACTGTTTGCAGATGACATGATATTATACATAGAGAATCCTAAAGATGCTACCAGAAAACTACTAGAGCTAATCAATGAATTTGGTAAAGTAGTGGGATACAAAATAAATGCACAGAAATCTCTTGCACTCTTATACACTAACAATGAAAAATCTGAAAGAGAAATTAAGGAAACACTCCCATTTACCACTGCAACAAAAAGAATAAAATACCTAGGGATAAACCTACCTAAGGAGACAAAAGACATGCATGCAGAAAATTATAAGACACTGATGAAACAAATTAAAGATGATACAAACAGATGGGGAGATATACCATGTTCTTGGAATGGAAAAATCGACAATGTGAAAATGACTATACTACCCAAAGCAATTTACAGATTCAGGGCAATCCCTATCAAACTACCAATGGCATTTTTCAAAGAACTAGAACCAAAACTTTCACAATTTGTATGCAATCATAAAAGACCCTAAATAGCCAAAGCAATCTTGAGAAAGCAAAACGGAGCTGGAGGAATCAGGCTCCCAGACTTCAGACTATACTACAAAGCTACAGTAATCAAGACAGTATGGTACTGGCACAAAAACAGAAATATAGATCATTGGAACAGGATAGAAAGCCCAGAGATAAACCCACGCACATATGGTCACCTTATCTTTGATAAAGGAAGCAAGGATATATAATGGAGAAAAGACAGCCTCTTCAATAAGTGGTGCTGGGAAAACTGGACAGCTACATGTAAAAGAATGAACTTAGAACACTTCCTAACAGCATACACAAAAAAAACCTCAAAATGGATTAAAGACCTAATGTAAGGCCAGACACTATAAAACTCTTAGAGGAAAACATAGGCAGAACACTCTATGACATAAATCACAGCAAGCTCCTTTTTGACCCACCTCCTAGAGAAATGGAAATAAAAACAAAAATAAACAAATGGGACCTAATGAAACTTAAAAGCTTTTGCACAGCAAAGGAAACCATAAACAAGACGAAAAGACAACCCTCAGAATGGGAGAAAATATTTGCAAACAAAGCAACTGACAAGGGATTAATCTCCAAAATATACAAGCAGCTCATGCAGCTCAATATCAAAAAAAACAACAACAACCCAATCCAAAAATGGGCAGAAGACCTAAATAGGCATTTCTCCAAAGAAGATATACAGATTACCTACAAACACATGAAAGGATGCTCAACATCACTAATCATTAGAGAAATACAAATCAAAACTACAATGAGGTATCACCTCACACCAGTCAGAATGGCCAGAAAGTCTACAAACAATAAATGCTGGAGAGGGTGTGGAGAAAAGGGAACCCTCTTGCACTGCTGGTGGGAATGTAAATTGATACAGCCACTATGGAGAACAGTATGGAGCTTCCTTAAAAAACTAAAAATAGAGCTACCATATGACCCAGCAATCCCACTCCTGGACATATACTCTGAGAAAACCATAATTCAAAAACAGTCATGTACCACAATGTTCATTGCAGCTCTATTTACAATAGCCAGGACATGGTAGAAACCTAAGTGTCCATCGACAGATGAACGGATAAAGAAGATGTGGCACATATATACAATGGAATTTTACTCAGCCATAAAAAGAGACGAAAATGAGTTATTTCCAGTGAGGTGGATGGACCTAGAGTCTGTCATACAGAGTGAAGTAAGTCAGAAAGAGAAAAACAAATACCGTATGCTAACACATATATATGGAATCTAAAAAATATAAAATAAAATAAAATGGTTCTGAAGAACCTAGGGGCAGGACAGGAATAAAGATGCAGATGTGGAGAGTGGACTTGAGTACACAGGGAGGGGGAGGGGGGCTGGGACAAGGTGAGAGAGTGGCATGGACATATATACACTACCAAATGTAGAATGGATGGCTGGTGGGAAACAGCTGCAGAGCACAGGGAGATCAGCTCGGTGCTTTGTGACCACCTAGAGGGGTGGGATAGGGAGGGTGGGAGGGAGGGAGACACAAGAGAGAGGGGATATGGGGATATGTGTACACGTATGACTGATTCACTTTGTTATACAGCAGAAGCTAATGCACCGTTGTAGAGCAATTATACTCCAATAAAGACATTGTAAAAAAGAAAGAAAATCCCAGTTTCTCCCTGATGAGAGAAGGGAAGGGTTTAGACCCAACAACTAGTGCCGTAACATTTGACTTCCATCTGAGGAGTAGGCCCTCAAAACACCTAGCTCTGAAAGCCAGTAGGCTTGCAGCAACTCCATGAGACCCATTTGTAGGAGCACTGGCTGTAGCTATCCTCAGGGCTCAGTGCAGAGGGAGCAGGCAAAAAATTCCGGTCTTCCAGTCTTCCCTGAATGGGGTCTACTTTTGCACACTTTAAGAAATGCTGCCTGAAGGTCAGAATTCTAATTTAACTTGCATCTAGGGGCTAACTGCAATCCTCCCCAGAGACCAGGGAAGCCAGAACACACTTTTCCACTTTCTCTCTTGAGGCTGCTCCAAGTCACCAGTATCTCCCTGGAAGGAGCTAAGCTAATATACTCATCTGTACCCCAGCTTTTGCAGCTGCTTCCCAAGGGGTGGGTCCACAGATCTCCTGGCTCTGATAACCAATAAGCTCCCATTCACTAGTCCCACAGACAGTAGCAGACAAAAAAACAATTCTTAAACTGGCTATACCCCTAGGGCTCAGCACAGAGTAAGCATGCACAAACCCCCATCTCCCAGTCTTTCCCTAAAAGGGGTCTCTTTGCATACTTTAAAAGATGCTGCCTGAGGTCAGGCTTCTAATTTAGCATGCATCTAGAGGCTAACTGCAATCCTCTCCAAACACTAGGGAAGACTGTGGACACCTCCCATACCCTCTCCTTTTGGTCCTCTCTGAGTCACAGTTATCTCTCTGGAAGGACTTTGTACACACATCTGACACGCCAGCTTTAGCAGCTGCCACCTGAGAGAGCCAGGTAATCTGCACCCAGATTGCCTGGCTCTGAAAGCCAATGGGGCTTGCATTCAGGAGTGTCACAGGATTGCACTAAACAAATAACAAGTTCTTAATGAGCTCAAAAACACTCCACCCACTTTGGCTCTACACCCCAACCCAGTGTGGAGAGAACAGACAAAAACTCTGAACTGCCACTGGGACCGGGAGTGAAGAAATAGAGAGAGGTTTGTAAAAGGGTACAAAATTTCAGCTATAAGATGAATAGGTGTGAAGATCTAATGAAAACCATAGTGACTCTAGTTGATAACACTGTACTGTATAATTGAAACTTGCTAGGAGACTAAAACTTAAATGTTCTCAAACACAAAAAGATAAATGTGAAGTGATGGATGTGTTAATGAAACAGATGTATATGTATGTATATTAAATCACTGTGATGTACACTTTAAATATCTTACATTTGTATATATTAATTATACTTCAAAATAGGTGAAAAATTTTAAAACCCCAGATTTAAGAAGCTCAATGAACTCCAAGCAAAATAAATATGAGAAAAACTACTCCCACACCACATCGCAATCAAATTGCTTAAAAGCAGTAATAAAGAGAAAATCTTAATAGGAGCCAGAGAAACACCTAGAGAAATAATAAGAATGATAGCAGACTTCTCACTGGTAATAATGCTAGCCAGAAAACAGCACAGCAAAATCTTTAAAATACTAACATTTGATAAAAGTCAACCTAGAATTCTATACCTAGCAGAAATATTTTTCAAAAACTAGGGCTGCGGGCTTCCCTGGTGGCGCAGTGGTTGGGAGTCCACCTGCCGATGCAGGGGACACAGGTTCGTGCCCCAGTCTGGGAAGATCCCACATGCCATGGAGCAGCTGGGCCTGTGAGCCATGGCCACTGAGCCTGTGCGTCCAGAGCCTGTGCTGTGCAGCAGGAGAGGTCACAACAGTGAGAGGCCCGCATACCGCAAAAAAAAAAAAAAAAAAAAAAAAACTAGGGCTGAAAAAGGAGGATGACATCAGCAAAATGGCAGAATAGGAAGCCACAGACCCTCCTTCTCCCATAGACACAGAAATTTAACAATACTACACAAACCATGTGCCTTTGTGAGAAATCCAGAAACCAGTTAAAAGGATCCTGCAAGGCATAACCCTCCCAGACTTCAGACAATACTACAAAGCTACAGTAATCAAAACAGCATGGGTATTGGCACAAAAACAGACATATGGATCAATGGAACAGAATAGACAGCCTAGAAATAAACCCACCCACTTATGGTCAATTAATCTTCAACAAAGGAGACAAGACTATAAAATGGAGAAAAGACACTCTTCAGCAAGTGGTGTTGGAAAGGTTGGACAGCCACATTTTTTTTTTTTTTTTTTTTTTTTTTTTTTGGCCATGCCACGCGGCTTGCAGGATCTCAGTTCCCCAAGCAGGGATTGAACCCAGGCCATAGCAGTGAAAGTGCCAAATCCTAACCACTAGACCACCAGGGAGCTCCCTGGACAGCCACATTTAAATCAATGAAGTTAGAACACACCCTCACACCATATACAGAAAGAAGCTCAAAATGGCTTAAAGACAAATATAAGACATGACACCATAAAACTCCTAGAAGAGAACATAGGCAAAACATTGTCTGACATAAATCGTACCAATGTCTTCTTAGGTCAGTCTCCCAAGGCAATAGAAATAAAAGCAAAAATAAACAAACGGGACCTAATTAAACTTACAAGCTTTGGTACAGCAAAGGAAACCATAAACAAAAAAAAATGAAAAGACAATCTACAGAATGGGAGAAAATATTTGCAAATGATGTGACCAACGGGACTTCATTTCCAAAATATACAAACAGCTGATATAATTCAATAACAAATCAACACAATTGAAAAATGGGCAGAAGACCTAAAGAGACATTTCTCCAAAGAAGACATACAGATGGGCAACAGGCATACAAAAAGATGCTCAACATGGCTAATTGTTAGAGAAATGCAAATCAAAACTACAATGAGGTACCACCTCACACTGGTCAGAATGGCTATCATTAAAAAGTCTATAAACAAGAAATGCTGGAGAGGGTGTGGAGAAAAGGGAACCCTCCTACATTGTTTGTGGGAAAGTGAATTGGTGTAGCCACTGTGGAAAACAGTATGAAGGTTCCTCAAAAAACTAAAAATAGAGATGCCATATGATCCAGCAATCCCACTCCTGGGCATATATCTGGACAAAACTATAATTCAAAAAGATATATGCACCCCTATGTTCATAGCAGCACTATTCACAATAGCCAAGGCATGGAAACAACCTAAATGTCCACTGACAGATGAATGGGTAAAGAAGATGTGGTACATATATACAGTTGACTACTACTTAGCCATAAAAACAGAATGAAATAATGTCATTTGCAGCAACATGGCTGGACGTAGAGATTATCATACTAAGTGAAGTTAGTCAGAGAAAGACAAATATCAAAGATATCACTTATATGTGGAATCTAAAATATGACACAAATGAACTTATCTACAAAACAGACACACAGACATAGAGAACAGACTGGTGGTTGCCAATGGTTGGGGGGGGCGGGGATGGATGGAATGAGAGTTTGGGATTAGCATATACAAACTATTATATATAGAATGGATAAACAACAATGTCCTACTGTATAGCACAGGGAACTATATTCAATATTCTGTGATAAACCATAATGGAAAAGAAAAAGAAAAAGAATGTGTGTGTGTATATACATGTGTGTGTGTGTGTATATATATATATATATATATATATATATATATATATATATATATATATATATATATACACACACACACACATGTATAAGTGAATCACTTTGCTATACAGCAGAAATGAACACAACATTGTAAATCAACTATACTTGAATAAAATAAGTTAAAAAAAAAAAAAAACGGATCCTGCACCCCAAGTGAGCACTAAGCCAACTGCCTCAAAGTCGGCAGGAAAATTCACGGCACTTTCTCTTGCCAGAACCCCTACTGCCCACACAGTGTGGCACCATTAGGAGGAAAACCTCAATTCGCATATTCTCCCTGGTGAGAGAAACAAGTAGAACGTATGTCCATTATTCTGACTTTTAGCGGGGCTGCCTGAGGGACCATTTTCTGTCTTACTTGGATCCAAGTACTGACAGGAATAGAGAGGCCAGATTAGGGGTATCTGAGAACAAAACCATCAACATTAACCAATTTTCATTACCAGAGACACTAGGTAGAGTTCCAATACTGCAGTTTATTACAGTACCAAAGAGGCCACAGTATCAAAGAGACACTCCAGTGGGAGCTCTCAGGAAGAACTGACAGACTTCCCTGGTGGTGCAGTGGTTAAGAATCCGCCTGCCAATGCAGTGGACACGGATTCCAGCCCTGGTCCAGGAAGATCCCACATGCCGCAGAGCAACTAAGCCCGTGTGCCACAACTACTGAGCCAGTGTGCCACAACTAGTGAAGCCCACATACCTAGAGCCTGTGCTCCACAACAAAGAGTAGCCCCCACTCACCACAACTAGAGAAAGCCCGTGTGCAGCAACGAAGACCCAATGCAGCCAAAAATAAATAAATAAATAATTTTATTCTAAAAAAAAAAAGAAGAAGAACTGGCAAACCTCCTAAAGCCCAGAGAGGATGCATCCCTAGAAAAGATTTGAGTGGTCTCCAGAATCCCTAGCCAGGCTCAGTGGAGAAAGTTCTCCCTACACAATTGCAGATTAAAAAGTCTGGGGGTGATGGCTGATTCTTCAAATGCTAAAATCCCAAGAAAAAAATAACAAGCCATACAAAGAAACAAGAAAAATGACACATTTAAAGGAAAAAATTAAATCTCCAGAAACTAACCCTAATGAAACAGAAATATATTAATTACCAAAAAAAAAAATCAAAATTATTGTTATAAGGGTGCTCAATGAATTAAAAGAGAACATAGACAGACAACTAAAATGAAATCAGGAAAATTATGCATGAACCAAATGAGAATATCAACAAAGAGGGGGAAACTATGAAGAAGAACCAAACAGAAATTGTGGAACTTAACACAATATCTGGATTGAAAAATTCACTAAAGGGACTCCACAGCAGACCTGAGCAGTCAGAAGAATGAATCCATTAACTTGACGGCAAGACTTTCAAAAGTACTGTTGCAGAGCAGCAAAAAGAAAAAAAAAGAATGATGAAAAATGAAGGGGAGCCTAAGGCACTTTTGGGTCATCATCAAATGGAACCATATATGCACCATGTGAATCCCAGCAGGAGAAGAAAGAAAAAAAGGAACAGAGACTCTATTTGAAGAAATAATGTCTGAAATCTTCCCAAATCTGAGGAGAGAAATGGACAAACAAATTCAAGAAATTCAAGAAACTCTAGTTAGGAAAAATCTAAAGGGATCTACAAGAGATATTTTTCGAAGAGGTAATCTGTTAGAAGACATGACCACTGGTTGACCTAAAAGCTGGACCAGAGCAAACAGAGGCTTCTCACCCACTTCCCTGTCCTTAGAATGTACGTTCTGCCCATCATTCCCACAGTGGGAACCGTTTTCAAGGACACAGCCTTGAGAGAACAGTGTTGTTGAGACCATCAAGACAGTATACATGACTGAACCTAGTTAAGGCCTCTCTATAAACTTTTAAGATTCTGGCAGGTAGGTGATGTGGAGATTACTCATCTTGCAGCCACCCAAGGCAAGCCTTGTATGTAAATTCCCTTGTTTATTAAAATTGCCACCTACCAATATGAAGTGGTCTGCTTCATTCTTCAGTCTCTCCTTACCCTCCTTGTAGAGGGGCCAGTTTGTAAGCCAACAGACGTTATAATCAAATTGTCAAAAGTCACAGGCAAAGAATCTTGAAAGCAGCCAGGAAAAAGCAACTTTTATGTACAAAGGAGCTACTAGTAGATTGTCAGCAGATTTCTCAGTGGAAAGCTTCCCTGGAAGGGAGTAGGATAATATATTTAAAGTACTGAAACAAAAAAAATGCCAACCAAGAATACTATATCTTGGAAAACTTTTCTTCAAAAACAAAGGAGAAATTAAAGAGTTTCCTACAAAAACAAAAGTTAAGGGAGTTCCTTACCACTAGACCTGCCCTACAAAATGCTGAAGGGACTCCTTCAAGTTGAAGAAAAGGATTATAAACAACAACACAAAACCATACAAAAAAATAAAACTCCCTGGTATAAGTAAATATTTAGACAAATATAGAATTCTGTAGTGTGATAATGTATGTGTGTAAATCACTTTACAATCTAATATAGAATTTAAGAAACAAAAGCATAAAAAATTGTTACAAATTTATGTTAATGGATACACAATATAAAAGAGGTAATTGTATCATCAATAACATATATAGGCATACCTCATTTTATTGAGCTTTGCTTTATTGTGCTTTGCAGATACTGCATTTTTCACAAATTGAAGGTTTGTAGCAACCCAGCATCAGGCACCATTTTCCCAACAGTATTTGCTCTCTTCACATCTCTATGTCACATTTTGGTAATCCCTGCAATATTTCAAACTCTGCACCTGATGAAGATTACAACTCACTGAAGACTCAGATGATGGTTAGCATTTTTTAGAAATAACGTATTTTAAAATTAAGGCATGTACATTGTTTTTAAAGACATAATGCTATTGCACACTTAATAGACTACAGTACAGTGTAAATGTAACCTTTATATGCACTGGGAAACCAAAAAATTCGTGTGATTTGCTTTATTGTGATATTTGCTTTATTACAGTGCTCTGGACCAAAGCCACAGTCTCCAAGGTATGCCTGTAATAAGAAAGGCAGAGGTGTAAAGGAGTAGAGATTTTATAGGCAATTGAAGTAATTATCAGTTTAAAATAGATTGCTATACCTTTAAGATGTTTCATGCTATTGCAGTGGTAATCACAAAGAAAATACCTATATAATTTACACAAAGGGAAATGAAAAGAGAATGAAAGTATGGAATATTCTCAAGATAGGTAACATGTTAGACCACAAAACAAGTCTTTTCACATTTAAGAAGACTGCAATCATACAAATTATCTTCTCTGGCTACAATGAAATGAAACTAGAAATAAACAGTAGAAGAAAAATAGAAAAATCCACAAAATATGTGGAAATTAAACGCACTCTTTTTTTCAAGTTTATTATTCAAATATATATATATTACTCAAATGTATTCTGCTCTACATATTAACTTTAATTTAAATCTGTTTCTTCAATAGGTACAACTAAAATCCCTCAAATTTCAGTCCAAATATATTCACTTTGTTTGTATAAACCAAATCCATCTTATTGTGTTTGAACCAATTCACATCAGTGTCGGGAGAGGCAGCCCACCATGGGCCCTCCTGCATGTCCTTGCTAAGTGTATCAAACTGCAAGCCTTACCTCTCCTCTGACGCTGCACCCTTTCTATGGCTAGTCACATAGGCAATTAATAACTAAAGTTCACCACAGATGCCTATAACAATAATAAAACATTCTTCACTTTTTTCTTCTTCACACACAAAATTCCTATTTATTTAAATTTTTAAAGATAAAACACAAGGTTTTAATCATTTTTAAAGTATTTACATTTTGGTTTCTTTTTTTATTAAGACATAATGGAAGATTTCCCTGGTGGCACAGTGGTTAAGAATCCACCTGTCAATGCAGGGGACACGGGTTCAAACCCTGGTCTGGGAAGATCCCACATGTCGCGGAGCAACTAAGCCCATATGCCACAACTACTGAAGCCTGCACACCTAGAGCCCATGCTCCGCAACAAGAGAAGCCACCACAATGAGAAGCCTGCACACCATGACAAAGAGTAGCCCCCACTCAAGACAACCACAGAAAGCCCACACGCAGCAAGGAAGACTCAATGCAACTAAAAATAAATAAAATAAAATAAAATAAAATTTCAAAAAAAAGATATCTAGTAATCTCTAAAAAAAAGACATAATTGATATTATCATTATCATCAGATTATCATACTAAGTAAAGTAAGTCAGAAAGAGAAAGATAAATGTCATATGATATCACTTAGATGTGGAATCTAAAAAAATGATACAAATGAACTTATTTGCAAAACAGAAATAGACTCACAGACATAGAAAACAAACTTATGGTTACCAAAGGGGAAAGGAGGGGAGGGATAAATTAGGAATTTGGGATTAACAGATACACACTACTATATATATAATAGATAAACAGCAAAGAGCTATTGTAAAGCACAGGGAACCATGTTCAATATCTTGTAATAACTTATAATGGAAAAGAATCTGAAAAGGAACATATATATATTTATTATATACATATAACTGAATCACTTTGCTGTACACCTGAAACATTGTAAGTCAACTATACTTCAATAAAAAAAAAACTTTTAGGGACTTCCCTGGCAGTCCAGTGGTTAAGACTTCACCTTCCATTGCAGAGGGTGCGGGTTCGATCCCTAGTTGGGGAGCTAGGATCCCACATGACTTGCGGCCAAAGAACCAAAACATAAAACAGAAGCAATGTTGTAACAAATTCAGTAAAGACTTTAAAAAATGGTCCAAAGCAAAAAAATCTTTAAAAAAAAAACTTTTAGAAAAAGACATAATTGGGGCTTCCCTGGTGGCACAGTGGTAGAGAATCTGCCTGCCAATGCAGGGGACACGGGTTTGAGCCCTGGTCTGGGAAGATCCCACATGCCACGGAGCAACTGGGCCCGTGAGGCACAACTACTGAGCCTGCACGTCTGGAGCCTGTGCTCTGCAACAAGAGAGGCCGCAATAGTGAGAGGCCCATGCACCGCAATGAAGGGTGGCCCCCACTTGCCGCAACTAGAGAAACAGAGAAAGCCCTCACACAGAAACGAAGACCCAACACAGCCAAAAATTAATTAATTAATTAATTAATTTTTTAAAAAGACATAATTGACATAAAACATATTAGTTTCAGGCACACAACATAATGATTTAATTATGTATACATTTCAAGATGATTACCACAATAAGTCTAGTTAACATCCATCACCACATATATGTATAATTTTTTTTCTTGGGATGACAACTTTGAAGATTTACTCTCTTAGCAACTTTCAAATATACAATACAGTATTATTAACTATATTCACCATGATACAAATTACATCCCCAGCACTTATTTATTTTATAACTCCCTTCACCATTTTGCCCACCCCAAACCCTCATCTCTGGCAATACCAATCTTGTTCTCTGTATCTGAGTTTGGTTTGTTGGTGGTGGTGTTGGTGGTGTTTTTGTTTTTGTTTTTTAGTTTTTTGGATGTGGACCATTTTTAAAATCTTTATTGAATTTGTTACAATATTGCTTCTGTTTCATGTTTTGTTTTTTTGGCCATGAGGCATGTGGGATCTCAGCTCCCCGACCAGGGATCAAACCTGCACCTGCTGCATTGGAAGGCAAAGTGTTAACCACTGGACCACCATGGAAGTCCCAAGTGGCGGTGGTTTTCGATTCCACATATAAATGAGGTATGTGGTATTTGTCTTTCTCCCTCTGGCTTATTTCACTTAGCATAATCCCCTCAATGTCTGTCCCTGTTGTCACCGATGGCAAGATCTCCTTCTTTTTATGGCTGAATAATATCCCATTCATCCCTTAATGGACACGTAAGTTGAGCCCATCTCTTGTCTATTATAAAATGCTGCAGTGAACATGGGGTGCATATATCTTTTGAAGTTAGTGTTTTCATTTCCTTCAGATAAACACCCAGAAGTGGAATTGCTGGATCATACAGTAGCTTTATTTTTTAATTTTTTGAGGACTTCCATCCTGTTTTCCATAGTAGTTGCACCGATTTACATTCTGACCAACAGTGCACAAGGGATTCCTTTTCTCCACATCCTTGCCAACATTTGTTATTTCTTGTCTTTTTGATAATAGCCATTCTAACAGGTGTGAGGTGATAACTCATTGTGCTTTTGATTTACATTTCCCTGATGATTAATGATTCTCAGCACCTTTTCATATACCTGTTGGCCATTTATATACCCTCCTTGAAAAAATGTCTATTCAGATCCTCTTCCCATTTTTTAATGAGATTTTGGGGGTTTTCTTGCTATTGAGTTGTATGAGTTTTTTATCTTTATATATTTTGGATGTTGACCACTTATCAAACACATGATCTGCAAATATTTTCTCCCATTTGGTAGGTTGACTTTTCATTTTGTTGATGGTTTCCTTTGCTGTACAGAAGCTTTTTGGTTTGATGTAGTCCCACTTGTTTATTTTTTATTTTCTTGCACTTGCTTTTGGTGTCAAATATAAAAAATCATCACTAAGACCAATGTCAAGGAAAGAATGTACTATTAAACAACAAATGGGTCAAAAAGAGAGCCTTATAATTTAGAAAATTCTTATTTTCTAAAAGAAATAAGGAATTTATTTATTTATTTACAAATACTTAGATCTTTTCTGGATCTGAAAACCCACAACATATCAAAACTTATGGATGCAGTGAAAGTAGAACCAAGAGGAAAGTTTATAGCAGTAAACACTTACATTAAAAGAGAAGGGTCTCAAATTAATAACCTAAACTTACACCTCAAGGAACTAGAAAAAGAAGAACAAACTAAACCCAAAGTTAGTAGAAGGAAGGAAGTAATAAAGATTAGAGAATAAATAAATGAAAAGAGAATAGAAAGACAATAGGAAAAAAATCAATGAAATCAGTAGGTGTTTTTTTAAGGTTTACAAAATTGACAAACTCTTAGCTAGACTAAAATAAAACAAGACTCAAATAGCTAAAATTAGAAATGAAAATAGGGACTTTACAACTGAAGTAACAGAAATAAAAAGGATTATAAGAGATTACTGTGAATTATTATATGCCAACAAATTGGATACCTTAGAAGGAATGGATAAATTCCTAAAAACATACAACCTTCCCAAACTGAAACATGAAGAAATAAAAAGTATGAATATACCTGTAACTAGTAAGAAGATAGAAGCACTAATAAAAAAGCTCCCAACAAAGAAAGGCCCAGGACCAGATGCCTTCACCAGAGAATTGTACCAAACATTAAAAGAAGGATTAGCACCAATCCTCCTCAAACTCTTCTTAAGAACTGAAAAGAAGGAACACTCCCAAACTCATTCTATGAGGCCAGCATTACCCTGATACCCAAACCAAACAAAAACACAAGAAAATAAAGCTAAAGACCAATATTCCTGATTAACAGTGATGCAAAGATCCTAAACAAAATACTAGCAAACTGAATTTAACAGTACTTTAAAAGAATCATACACTATGACCAAGTGGGATTTATACTTGGAATGCAAGGATGGTTCAATATACAAAAATCAATCAATGTAATACACCACATTAACAAAATCAAGGACAAAACCACATGATCATCTCAATCAATGCAGAGAAATTCAACATCATTTTATGACAAAAGTTACTCAACAAACTAGAAATAGAAAGAAACTATCTCAACATAACAAAAGCCACATATTAAAAGCCCATAGCTAATAACATAGTCAATGGTAGAGGACTGAAAGCTTGTCCTCTAAGATGAAGAAGAAGGCAAGAATACACAATCTTGCCAATACTATTCAACAGAGTGTGGAAGTTCTAGCCAAAGTAATTTAGACATAAAAAAATAAACTGGAAAAGAAGAAGTAAAATTATCTCTGTTCACAGAAGACATGATCTGATATGCAGAAAAAACTAAGAATCCCAGAAAAAATAATGTTACAACTAAAAACAATTTCAGTAAAGTTTCAGGATACAAAATCAACACACAAAAATTAGTTGTGTTTCTCTTCACTAACAACGACCAATCCAAAAAGGAAATTAAGAAAACAATCCCATTTACTACAGCACCAAAAAAAAAAAAAAAAAAGATAAAATACTTAGGAATAAACTTAACAAAGGAGGTAAAGACTCATGCACTCAAAACTACAAAACACTGCTAAAAATATCAAAGAAGATACAAATAAATGGAAAGACAGCCCATGCCTGTGGATTGAAAGACTCAATATTGTTAAAATGTTCATAGGACCCAAAGCAATCTGCAGATTCAATGCAATCCCTATCAAAATCCCAATGGCAATTTTTGCAGAAATAGAAAAAAATTCTAAAATTCATGTGGGACTTGACTGGCCAAAACATTCCTGAAAAAGAACAAAGCTGGAGGCCTCATACTTTTTGATTTCAAAACATACTACAAAGAAACAGTAATTAATACAATATGATACTGGCATAAAGATAGATATATTAACCAGTGGAACACAATAGATAGTCAAGAAATACATCCTTGAAAAATAGGCCAAATGATTTTTGACAAGGGTGCCAAAACTACACAATGGGAAAAGGACAGTCTCTTCAACATATGGTGTTTGGAAAAATAGATATACTTCCACATGCAAAAGAATAAAGTTGGGCCTTTTCCATACTCCATATCCAAAAACTCTTAAAAGAAGACATGGCAGAAAAACTTGAGGACACTGGAAAATGATTTCTTGACTATGACACCAAAAGCCCAGGCAACTAAATAAAAAACAGACATACAGGAGTATATCAAACTTAAAGACTTCTGTACATCAAAGGAAACAATCAACAAAATGAAAAGACAACCTATGAAATGGGAGAAAGTAATTGCAAGTCATATATCTGACATGGGGTTAATACCCAGAATATATAAGAAACTTCTACAGGGTTTCCCTGGTGGCGCAGTGGTTGAGAGTCCACCTGCCGATGCAGGGGACATGGGTTCATGCCCCGGTCTGGGAAGATCCCACATGCTGCGGAGCAGCTGGGCCCGTGAGCCATGGCCGCTGAGCCTGCGCGTCCGGAGACTGTGCTCCACAACAGGAGAGGCCACAACAGTGAGAGGCCTGCGTACCACAAAAAAAAAAAAGAAAGAAGGGAATCCTGTCACATCCTATAAAATGGATAAACCTAAATAAAATAAGCCAGTCACAAAAGGACAAATAATATATGATTCCACTCACATAAGGTATATAAAGTAATCAAACTCATAGAAACAGAAAGTAGAAAGGTGGTTACCAAGGGCTGAGGGGAGTTAAGAGGAGTAATTAGTGTTTGGTGGGTATAGAGTTTCAGTGCTGCAAGATGAAAAATTTCTAGAGATCTATTACTTAACAATGTGACTATACTTAACACTACTAAACTATACACTTAAAGATGGTTAACATGGCAAATTTAATGTTGCGTGTTTTTTACCACAATTTTTAAAACTAGGACAAAATACTTTTTAGATTTCCAAAATGTGAAAGATTTCATCACCAGAAGATGTGCTTTCTAAGAGAATACTTTAGGTAGAATTATACCAGATTAAATGAATCTATAAAAAGAACAAAAAACACCAGAGATGTAAAATATGTGGATAAATACAAATTTTCTTATTTTTAAAAGTTACTTCACAGACAAATGACTACTGATATCAAAAAATGATAACTATGTGATATGTGGTTTATAAAATATGTAGAAGTAAATGTATGACAACAATAGCATAAAGATTGAGAAGAAATGAAAGTACACTGTTGTAACATTCTCATACTATATGTAAAATGGTATATTACTTGAAGATAGATTGTGACAAGTTAAAGATGTTGTCATGAGTTGAATTGTGCTCCTCCAAAATATATTTTCAAGTTCTAATCCCCAGTACCTGTGAATGTAGCCTTATTGGAAATAGTGTCTTTGCAGATGTAAGTTAAAACGAGGTATATTGGGTTAGGGTGAGCCCTTAACCAATGGTGTCCTTATAAGATAAGAGAAATTAGGGTACACAAACACACACAGAGGGGAAATGGCCATGTGAAGTCACAAAGACACGGGGAGAAACGTCATACGAAAATATAAGCAGAGATTGGAACGATGCTTCTACAGGTGAAGAGACACTAAGGGTTGCCAGCAACCACCAGAAGCTAGGAGAGAAGCATGGAACAGATTGTCCTTCAGCACTTCTAGTAGGAACCAACTCTGCCAATACATTGATTTCAGACTTCTAGCCACCAAAATAGTGAGTGAATATATTTGTTATTTTAAGCCACACAGTTTGTGGTACTTTCTTAGAGTAGCCTGAGGAAACTATAGAGAGGTATACTGTATATGCTAAAGCAATCATTACAATTTTTAAAAAGAATTATAGCTAATTGGCCAACAAAGGAATAAAATAGAATAAGAAATATTCAGTTCGTTCAAAATATAAAGGCAGAAGAAAAGGAAAGGGGAATGTAGAACAGGTGGAACACATAGAAATCAAATAGCAAGATGATAGATTTAAAAACCTAGAATATAAAAATCATATTAAATATAAATGGCTTAGACACCTTCTTCATTAAAAGTCAGAAACTGTCAATTTAGATTTTTAAAAATCCAATTATATACTGTATTTAAATATAAAGACACAAATAGGTTAAAAGTGAAAGAATGGGAAAAGCATTGTCATGTTAACACTAATCAAAAGAAAGTTATTGGAGGGACTTCCCTGGCAGTCCAGTGGTTAAGACTGCACTTCCACTGCAGGGGACACAGGTGCAGGCCCTGGTCAAGGAACTAAGATCCCACATGCCGCCTGGTGCAGCCAAAAAAAAAAAAAAAGAAAGAAAAAATGTTATTGGAGTGGCTATATTAATATTATGTAAAGCAACTATACTCCAATAAAAGTTAATTTAAAAAATATTAAACAAAGTAAATTGCAAAGCAAAACATATCACCAATTATTAAGAAGGTTATTTCATAATGATACTGGGATCAATTTACCTTAAATGTTTATTCATATAATAACGAAGCTTCAAAATACAAGAAGCAAGAGCTGATAGAACTGAAAGGAGAAATAGAACAATTCCCATAAAAGAGAGTTCAATAACCTTTTCTCAAGAATTGATAGAACAAGTTGGGAGAAATTCAGAAAGAATAAAGAAGTCTTAAAAAATGCTATCAACCAACTTATGCTAATTGATGTTTTCGAACACTTGGCATAACAGCAGCATATACATTATTTTCAATCACACGTGAAACATTTACCCAGATGGACAAGAGTCTGGGCTATAAATATCAATAAATTTAAAAGAATTCAAATCATACAAAGTATATTCTCTGACCACAATGGAATATAATTAGAAATCAATAGCAGAAAGATATTTGAAAATTTTAAACTATTAGCAATGTAACACACTTCTTTTTTTAAATAGATTTATTTACTTACTTATTTATTTATTTATGTCTGTGTTGGGTCTTCATTGCTGTGCATGGGCTTTCTGTAGCTGCGGTTCGTTGTGGTGCACGTGCTTCTCATTGCGATGGCTTCTCTTGTTGCACAGCACAGGCTCTAGGCATGTGGGCTTCAGTAGTTTTGGCACGTGGGCTCAGTAGTTGTGGCTCGTGGGCTCTAGGGCACAAGCTCTGTAGTTGTGGCGCACGGGCTTAGCTGCTCCTCGGCATGTGGGATCTTCCCGGACCAGGGTTCAAACCTATGTTTCTTGCATTGGCAGGCGGATTCTTAACCACTGTGCCACCAGGGAAGCCTAGGAAAGTAACACACCTTTAAATAACCCACAGGTCAAAGAAAAAAGCAGAGAGAATTTAAAAGTATTTTGAACTGAACTAAAAGAATGAACAATGTTTCAAAATCTGTGGGATATAGTTAAAGCAGTACTTGGCAGGAAATTCATAGCGCTAAACTCATATATGGAGGAGAAAAAGATCTTACACCAATGACCTCAGCTTCCTCCTTAAGAAATTACAAAGAGGAACAACTTAAATCTCAGGTAGGAATAAGAAAGGAAAAAATACAGATCAGAGCAGAATACAATCAAACTGAACACAGAAAAAAGCAAAACAATCAATTAAATATGAAACTAGTTGAGAAGGTCAAAAAAATTATAAACCATTAGCTAGATTGATCAGACATAAAAAAGAGAAGACACAGATGACCAATAACAAGAAAGAGAGATGTGGGCTCACTACAGATTCTGCAGATTTTAAAGAATAATAAAGGAAAGTTATGAGCATTTAAGCCAATAAATTTGAGATGAAATCTGACATTTCATCTTGACATTTCAAAAGAACTGATTTTTTATAAACCTCAACGTACAAAATTGTCTTTATTACTCCAGAATGGCATGCTACAGACACTGTACAGCATGCACATTTATTAACTTCAAAATTAGCTTCAAACCATTTAAAATTAAATTGGAATAAGAGTATAAAATGGAGTGTTAGGGGGGAAAAGATATTCTCACACATACACACACACACACACACACACACACACACACACACACACGTTAGAATCCAAAAAGCTGGTTTTCCAAAACTTTCTCCTAATTTACCTCGGAAACTTTCCGATTGGGATGTACGCTGACTTTCCACCTCAGAATATGAGGACCTGTTTTTATTTTCTGGTTCGTTGACAAGCCACGATTTTGACATCAGATAAATCTCACTCAGCGAAGGAGTTGGGGTAGCGGAGTCTTCTCCTGCTCACCTCTTCTATGAAGTTTTCCCCCTTTATCTTTTTTTTTTTTTTTTTTTTTTTTGCGGTACGCGGGCCTCTCACTGTTGTGGCTTCTCCCGTTGCGGAGCACAGGCTCCGGACGCGCAGGCTCAGCGGCCATGGCTCACGGGCCCAGCCGCTCCGCGGCATGTGGAATCTTCCCGGACCGGGGCACGAACCCGTGTTCCCTGCAACGGCAGGCGGACTCTCAACCACTGCGCCACCAGGGAAGCCCCCCCCACCCCCGCCTTTATCTTGAATACCACTTTCTCCCTAGATAAAGCTAAATGATTTTCCAAGCAACCTTGGTAAGAGCTTTTATAGGATCCTCACAACTTTACAAAATAATCAGTGAGACTGTTTCCCCTCCTGCTTTATAAGTGAGGAAAGAGGCTGCAAAGGGGAGACCTGAAACAGAGGTCTTCAGAGGTTTGGTCCAAGACTTTGATTCTCAATTGTCCTGAGGGAGCCACAAGACTCCTTTGCTCTCTAAACAGTTTTTCTTTCGTCTCATTCACCTAATCCTCCTTTTATAAGCAATACTCTACCGGGTCCCACAGATCCTCAGAAAAAAACAAGCTCCTGCTTGCTGTTGAGGTGCTCAGATTGTGGTGGCACAACCAAATCGTAACATGGCACAAGAAGCTCAAGGTCCAAGGGAGAATATAATATCGATGGAGCAAAGAAATCTCAGGTACTTTTAGACTTTTTAACTGAGTACCTATCTCGTATGCCAAGGGTTGTGCAGTTTTTATATATCCCTGGTCAATACACGAAGTATAATGTATTGGCCAGGAAGTTTTAAGTACCATACCTAAGGTAGATTTTCAACGAATGGGGCAGGTTTAAGATCACTCAGTTTTCATCTGGAAATTTCACAATTTCTGCAGTCTCTATCCTGAGGCGTGGGTAAGTTGTAACCAGTATCCTCCGCGGTCTCCAAACCTCATTGCTGCGCGACACAGCACCTCCCACTGCTAGAAGGCCCTTGAGCTCAACCTCGGTCCTGGAAGCCCAATCAGCGGCCCGGCAGCCACCCAGTGCCCGCCTCGGGCCGTGTCACGTGTTAGCCAAAATGGCTGCGCCCGGGCGACTCGAGCGCAGCTTGGAGTGAGCACTCGCGTGGCTGATGGAGGTTGGAGGAGGCAGTGACTGCTGGGAGGAGAGCGTAAAATAGCAGCATTCCGGGTAAAGGGGTGCAGTAAAAGGCGAGTATCAAGAGAAGCACAGCGTGGTAATGAGATCCCGGGACTGAGTCGCAAGGGGAGGAGGGGAGTCGGTTCTACCGCACCGACCGTCCCTACACTTTCCACCCTAGAAAAAAAGATCTTATATTTAAATTAAGCCTACAGGGGGCAAAAAACAAAAGCCTGTGCTTGAATTTAATCCCGCGTTTACTGCCAATTTACAGGGTGACCTTGGCCTAATTTAATTTTCAGAGGCCCCACTTTCCTCATTTGTCTATCTCGGGAGTTATCTTGAGTGATGTGAGATAGCTAATGCAAAAGCCTTTTGAAATGTTTGTAATATTTAAACGTGGCATTGTCTTTGATAGGGATTTATTATTAATAACCGGGATACAATGGCCTACTGCGGGCTGCCGGATCAGAACTTTTACCGAATTAAGGGTGACTTTTAATAGCGACACCTGACTTTAGAAATGGCTAGTTCACAGAACCAGGAACCTCACCAATATGCAGAGCATAGAACAGAAAACTAGTGATAGCATTAGGCTGGACTTTATGATGTAACAGTATTTCAGACATATACACTATACATTTTATATATACTGAATTTGATTACTGTTTTTATCTCTCTCCACCACACCCCCAACCCCACAACATAAAATTATTCTAAGTTCCTGTAGGGCAGAGATCTTAACGTTATTGTAACCAAGGCCCTCAAAAAGTTTGAGTCCGGGGAAACCCAGACGTAAATTTCTAAGCCTGCATTGTACTACTTATGTTAATTTTAAGTTTAGGGATATGAAATTCAGTGTACTGAACATTTACCAAGCCATCTAATGGCTACCCAGTAAATATTTGTTAAATTAGTGTTATAAATTAATCTTGTAGCAAATGAACAGTGAACCAAAAAAATTAAATTTCAGAGTCATGTTGTCTGTTCTTTCTGAACTTTTTGATTTTCTTAACTCTGCTACCCTGAAATCTTAATGAGCTGTATCTTCAGGCTAAAATTCATCATTCACCCATTCCCTTAATCTTTTATTCACCTCAACTAGCGCAGAGATCAACAAACTACCTGCCTGTGGGCCAGACGAAGCCTATCGCTTGTTTCTTTACAGACAGCCAAAATGATTTTTATATTTTTTAAGTTTTTTTCAAGTATTCGACAAAAGACCATTATGTGACCCGCAAAGCCTAAGATATTTACCATCTGGCCCTTTAGAGAAGTTTGGTGACCTCTGCTCTAGGGTATACCTAGATGTGAAATTGCTGGGTGTATGTGTCTTCTACTTGTTAAGTACCAAATTCTTTTCCAAAGTGGTTGTACCTATGCTTCCACCAGCAGCACATGAGTTTCAGTTACCCCACATTCTTGCCAGTAATTGAAATTTAATTTCTATTTTCCTGATTATAGTGGTTAAGCATATTTTCATATTTATTGTCTGTTTGACTTTCCTCTCTGTGAAGTGCCTGTTCAAACCTTTTGTCAGTTTTTCTATTGGGTTGGTTGCCTTTTTCTTATTGATTTGTACTATTCAATACTTTACATATTCTGGGTACCAACTACTCCTTTGTCAGTTATATTGCAAACATTTTCTCCCCAACTGGCTTATCTTTATGGTATCTGTAAATGAACACAAGTTCATTTTAATTGGTTAATATTAGTTTAATATTAGCTTTATGTGTTTTATGGTTAGTGCTGTTTGCAAATTTACAATATTTTTAAGGGTTACAAAGATATTCTGTATTTCCTATAAGCTTTATGTGTTGTCTTCCACGTTCTGGTTTCTATTTCATAGAATTGTGGGGGGTTTTTGGGGGGGTGTCTAATGCATTAATTTTTCAGATTATGAAATAAAGCTATGGCTACTTCTTTTAAAATTAAATATTTATGGTCTTCCAAAGGCTTTTTATAAGCTCTTTTGCTGTTTTTCTATAGATACACATTATTGAAAAATGATATTTTAATTTAAGGCTCAAGATGGAAAATCATAAACCAGATGATACTGTCAACAAGAACTTAATTGAAATCATAACCAGAAAAACTAACCAACTTCCAGAAGCAGAAAGGTAAGATCCCTTCTTAATTAAAAAATTCTTTTATCAGGTGGATTTTCATCAATTCATCTCAAATTTCTTTGGTTTGAATATAAACAAACATAGAATGTCAGAAGGAAATTGAGTTTTTTTTCTTACATTGATGAGAAAACCAAAGCTCAGATTAGCCATTTTCCTTTAAGTCAAGGCTAAAATTCATTTCTTTGGACATCTGATAGTGCTCCCAGTTTTTCATTTGGCTTAGAGTATAGGCAGATGTATATATTTATGGACTAATTTAAATAACAAACCTTTAAAATAGCTTTTAAACTGTCTTCTTTCTCAATTCATTTCTATCACTACACTTACCAGTCTAAGAGAGTGCCATGTAATACACACAGCTAGACAAGGAATGTCAGAGAAATGGGATCATGGCTAAAAGATCTTTAAGATGTTATTAAATTTATATAGGAAACATACTGATCTTTGAAGACAAGGCTGAGTGAACTCCCACAAAATGTTCTTCAGGCAGCCTTTCTAACATTCCATTTAAACTGAAAATATGAGACCAAAAAGGATGAAGAAGAGTCAGCCTGGGGAGGAGGAAGGAATGGCATATGCCTAGGCCACAGGACAGCAACGAGTTTGTCATATTTGAGGAACCAGTGTTACTAAAGTACAAGGGAAGTGGGCATAAGGTTGAAGGAACAGGAGGAGTTTTAAGCAGGGAATGATCCAGCTAACATTTCCAAAGAACATTACAGTTGCTTTTTGGAAAGTAGATTTAAGGTAGGCGAGAAAAGGAAGAAGAGCAGTAGGAAAACTGGCATAGTAATCCTGGTGAGTGGTGGTGGCAGTTGAAGTGAAAAAAGGATGGATTTGAAATACATTTTGGAAGTATAATCTTACTATCTTGCACAAATTCCAATCTTGCTGATACCAGCTCAACACGGGAGAACCCATAAACCAAGGGCAGTAATAAGATGTATATCCAACCTCCCTCTGCACCCACCACAAACACACACTGTACATCATTTTTGTTATTGTTTTCCAGAGGTAAATAGAAACTTTTTAAGCAGTAAGGTAGGGAAAGCCAGGAAGAATAGAGATGTGACAGCCTTGAAGAGAAGCAAGCAGGCTGTGTTACTGGGACTTTCACCAAATTAGAAATAATAATCAATGGGGAATTCATCTGGAACTGCAAAGTAAGCTTTAATTTGGAATAAACTGCTTTCGAACAGTGGCACCTAAACAGGGCAGATGACAGCATCTCATCTTTGCTTTGTTCGCTATTTTCCTCTGCTTCTATTTTATCTATCCTGGTTCTCCTAAGTTTGAATCCTCATTTCTTGCATTACCAATTTAGATATGTTTAATAGTTATTTGAAAAGTTCTTAAGTGTATGAAACTTTAGTATCAAACACTTCACTTTCTAATCTACAGAATTTCATGTGCCATCTACTTCACTGCCACTTGTTATTTCTGGTCTTATATTTCATGTGTTAGTTCATGTATCTAGTTATTTTATGGGTATTATCTTGCCAAAAAACCTTGAGTTCACGTTTCTAATTGTATAGGCACTTTTTGGGAACACTGACTGGCAATGGGGCTGCTAGATAATAACAATTTTGTATTGAATTATTAATAATGTGACTTTAAGCCACAGGAAATTAAAATCTGGTTGGGAGACAGCAAACATTGCTATTCAGATTCCAGTTACACTCCTTGTTATATTTAGGTACTTATTTATGTAATTTTTAATAATGTTTAACATTAATATATCAACATATTACAATGTATATAATAATTATAATTCATATATAATATATATGGGCAAATTATTTACCTGAGCATTTGTTCCTATGACTAAAAATACATATTTCACAGTATTGTTATGAAGATAAAATAAAAATATTTTAGAGGAAGTGCTCATTTCCCATTCCCTCAGCTCCCACGAGAATACACAGGCCTTTTCACATGCATGTGTTTCGTTGTTTGGTAGCTCTCTAGGCCCTCATCACAATTTAAATATTGTCTTATGTGCCCTAAGTTTCTAAACTGCCTCCTTTGTACTTGGCTAACATTACCATTTCAATACACTTTTGTTATATTGGGTTGAGCAAAATGTTCGTTCGGGTTGTTCATGGAAAAATCCGAACGAACTTTTTGGCCAATCCAATATATCAAGTTTATGTATCTTTCATTCTCCAATAATAAACTATGAAAACACTGAAGATAATTTTTTGTGCCTTCATCACCAAGTCTGCAGCATGCAATAAGTGCTCAATGACTGAATGACAAGTACCATTGTGATTGCAAAGTGACAGGTAAGAAAAGTAGTACCTTACACAATGTAGAAAGCTCAATTAGGAATTCCTAGAAAACCTGTCTTGAGTGTTAACCATCGAAGTTAGAGGGGATAGTGTGTGTGGCTAGTTTGGCTAATTAAGAGAGTAATGAGAAAATTAAGAAGTTGACCCCTGTGTTATAGGAAGCAAAGCAGATGGTAAAGAAGTTAAGTGATAGGCTGAAGCTTTGAATTGGATGCTTTCAATATTCAGCAGTTTTAGTTTTTTTCCCCAAAACTAAAGAATGCATAGAACATGCATTTTAAATTTCATACATGCCTTCCTTAAAAACCAGTTCTACCACTTACTATCCCAAAACATCAATTTATTCTTATTTCAGTGAGTTCTTATAAAGTACCTAGCATAGAGTATCCCTTAAATGTTAGTACTGCTCCACCCCCCTAATCCTGACTCTAATGCTTCAAGGAAGAGTAAAAGGAAACATCAATTTCACCTTATTGAATGCTTTCTATGTGCCAGGTGCTGTTGAAACCAAGATATTTATATCTTTGTATCCACTGTCTTCAAGTTGTTTACAGACTAGTTGGGAAGCCTGACAGTTAAATCTGTGATAAGCTAGTACCACCTTATAATGTGTTTTGCTACAGAAGTAAGTATTGGGTATTGTGGGAGCCTAGAGAGGCATCCAAGTCAGACTCTTCAGAAGCTCTTCCCTGCTGTATACTTGGCCGGGGTCGGGGGGGGGGGGTGTGTGGAATTTCCATACCAATATTCTTTGCAAAATTCCACAATACATTTAGCAAAACTAAATGTATCACTGTATCCTTAAAGTGTTGACCATATTCAAAGCCTTTTAGAATAAAAATCTATATGTAAAACATAATGATTTCTAAAGGTTTTTGTTTTATGGAGCTATAAGATATAAATGTTGGATCCTGTTAATCCTAAAGTCCTGATAAGTTCTGTAACATATGCCAGAATTGTTGGAGAGCTTACACACGCAATACAGCCAAAAAGTTACTGTTTTTTCTCACCGACTCAGGAATCTGCTCGAAAATGGATCAACATATATTGGACTTAATGCTGCCCTCTGTGGCCTAATAGCAAATAGTCTCTTTCGACGCATCCTACATGTGACACAGGCTCGTATAGCTGCTGGCTTACCGATGGCAGTGATCCCATTTTTGACGGCACACGTATCTTACAAAGGTTTTGTAAGCTTACCTTTGAATACAGGTAAATTCTATTTCACTGTCAGCAACAAGTTTGCTTCGGTATATGTACATTATTTGCACCTTACATTAATCCTTAAATAATCATAGCAATTGGCTATATGCTGTAATACAGTCACTGCTTGGATAAGACTGAACCTTGCTAGCCTATGTAAAGCAGCAATTAATTCAGATTAGCATGGTCTACCAAACAAGTAAAATATATACACAGTAATTCTAAATACTTTCCTTTATCTAACTTATCTCTCCCACAGTGTTTAGTAAGAAATATTTGGAAACTTTATCTTTTTTTAAATGCTGACTGCCTTAATTTTTAAAAAATTATAGAATTTTCTTAAGGGGAAAAAATTTTTTATGGGAACAAGACTCTTTATCTTGTTCCCATAAAAATCACCAAATCTCTAAAAGCACTAAATGTGTATATGTGCAATAGTTATCAAATACATGGAGACTTGATTTCCTTTGGACAGTTCACCATATTTGCTGAGTACTCCAAGTATAGCTAAATCATGAAAGAATTTCTGATTAATAATTTTTAAAAAAATTATTACCACAGGTGGTAGTAGGGAGGCAGTCCATTTAAATTCTCTTAAGTGCTACTTCAGATTTGTTTAAATTAGATGAGTATTTGCTTGAATCCCCAAGATCAGTGTGGAAAGACTTTTTTTTTTTTTTTTTTTTTTTTTTTTTTTGAATTACGCGGGCCTCTCACTGCCGTGGCCTCTCCCATTGCGGAGCACAGGCTCCGGATGCGCAGGCCCAGCGGCCATGGCTCACGGGCGCAGCCGCTCCGCGGCACGTGGGATCTTCCCAGACCGGGGCACGAGCCCGTGTCCCCTGCCTCGGCAGGCGGACTCTCAACCACTGTGCCACCAGGGAAGCCCCTGGAAAGACTTTTTACGTGCAGGGAAACTTACTGCACAATAAACTGAACAGAATGAGTGAAAACATAGGTTAGCTTAGCTTTCTATTTTTAATACCTTGTACTAATCTGGAAATGAATAAACAATTTTATAAAAATAAAATCACACTGTATAATGTAAAAATGTAAGATAAATCAAATTGTTAAATTTCCCATGGGTTTAAAAAGTTTCTTAAAGACAAAAATATTAGCTCAGGTTTGCGAATACATGTGCAAAAAGCTAGAAGCAGTGCAAACTGAGTATTATATTCAAGTTCAAAACAAATTAGGGTATTTTTCCTAAGATGGTTTTATCAGTTATTCCTGGCTGTTTTAGATTATCCATATGTGTAATTATACCTTTTAACATGCCTTGTAGAAATGCATTTGCTGTATTACTGCCTGAAAATTGAGTATCTGTGATACATATAAGGGGACCTTGCATTCTTTAAATGTTTGCTTCACTATCCATTTGCTGAACTAATTTATTTCCTAGGTGATTTACATTGTGAAACCTGTACCATAACACGTGGTGGATTGGTGGGTCTTGTTTTTGGTGGCCTGTACCCTGTTTTCTTGGCTATCCCTGTGAATGGTGGCCTAGCAGCCAGGTAGGACTGCTTTCCATAATTATCGAAAAACTTTAATATATATAAATGATTGCCTAGAAAATGCAGACTTTAAAACAGCAAGTACATTTTCTATTTTTAAGGCAATGTTACCTGTTTGACTTGAAAGAGTTAACAAGACTTGTTTTTTCTGGGTAATCAAAGAATACTTCTCAAGAATTTGAAAACACTTCCAGAAATTTATCACACTACCTCTTGGGTGTGTAGTTCAGGTTCTTAACTTTATATATTGAATACTAGCTACAGAGCTGTAAAAAGTACTGTGACTAGCATGAAAGGTACATTATATGCATAATGTTCTTAGGGTTTGAGTACTTCCTCTAAAAAAAATTCCACCAGAAAATGTCTTGCTATAAGCCAAAATAATTCAGTTATTCTCTGATGAACTCTTGTACCAAGCAATCTATACTATATGAGCTTCCAGAGGTGAAACGGAGAAAAGGACAAAAGAAAACAAAAGGGCAGTGTTTATGACTAAAAGACATTGAAGAGAATAGCATTACCTCAGTCTTTACCTAAGCTAGTTTTAAGACTTCTGGAATTAATATGTACTGTACACAGATTTGCCACTTGATACAACTGTCTCTTCTAGTGAACTGTCTCAATGTTTTCTTACAGGTATAACTCAGCCCTGCTACCCGAGAAAGGAAACATCTTAAATTACTGGATCAGGATTTCTAAGCCTGTCTTTAGCAAGATGTTATTTCCCATTTTGCTCCAGACTGGGTTTGCAGCATACCTTGGATCTAGACAATATAAACTCCTTATAAAGGCTCTTCAGTTACCTGAACCTGACCTAGAAATTCAGTGATGTTTAAGCAAATCTGTACACAAAAATAAAACTAAAAATAACCTACATCTAAGTATGAATAAATAAGACTTGTAATTTATCACATGAGGTACAATTCTGGGATCTACAACAAAAGGCTGAATAAATTGTTCAACACTACCCACTCAGACAAGAGCCTACTTCTCTAGTGTTCCCAATACCGTCTCTCCCACATTGCTTGCTCTACTCCTTTACATTAGGCAGTTTGGTCTGTAATACAGGGAAAAAACCACACAGCAGTTTTCACTGAAAACCTCATAAAGAATCCAAACAGGAATGAAAATGGCAGGGGCCAGGGTGGGGAGTATCAATACATACAGAAATGTTACACTTCATTTTCTCAATTCACTGTTTCCATAGGTATTATTCTTTCATAGAATCTTAAAACATATTTAAAAACATCCCTTACAGAGGGATCAATTCCCAGTATTCTTCACAGATGATTATTCAGGCTCAGCTTGAGCTGTCCTAATGATAGTTACCTACTTCAAAAGTCATCTTATTTATATCATTGGAAAGCTATACTCTTATAAGATTAAGGCAAATTCTATCTTTGAAGCTTTCATCTAGTGTGGTATAATTCTTTAGAAGCACATAGACCTGAACCTTTTTTTTTGGCTGTATGATGCTAAGCAAGTTAACTGATCTCTCTGGCCCTGAGTTTCCTCATCAGTAACCTCACTCAAGATTGGTATCGTATATGTAAGTTGACCTAATGTAGCACCTGTCATCAGGCACTCAAATTTGAGGTAGCCATATTCTTCCTATTGTTTCGGTTTTGTTTTTTGAAATATCCTAGGTCTATTCCTCAATTCCTAAGATAGATCACTTAAATTTTTGAAATGATCTATTGTGTTTCCCTTCCTAAAAGTTTTCATCTCAGTTCTTGAAACCATTTTCTCATGTAACAGCATCTAAATCAGCATTGGCCAACAAACCTTTCTGTGATGATGAGGAAATATTTTATATATGACTGATAATATGTTAGCACTAGCCATATGTGGCTACTGAGCACCCAAAATTTGACTAGTGCACCTGAATAACTGAATCTTTTATTTTAATTAATTTAAATTGTTTAGCCACATGTGGATAATAGCCTCAGTATTACACAATGCAGAGCTAGACCAACACTTCCTTATGAAACAAGCCAGTCATACCAAACAATATTTGTGTCATCCAAGACCACATTCACAAGCATCTTAACTATTCTTTTCAAATATAGTGATATATCTGTTAAATAATCTTATGCTACTTAAAATTATATGAAAGGATTTAGCCTGTCACCTAAAAAAGGCAGCTCTGAGAGTGGGACAGGCTTTCAGTGTCCCCTGAAGAAAGCAGTGCAGCCAAAAATTTAAAATTCAATTAATAAAATACAAGGGCATTCCCTGGCAGTCCGGTGGTTAGGACCCCACACTTTCACTGCTGAGGGCGCAAGTTCAATCCCTGGTCGGGGAACTAGAATCACGCAAGCCACGTGGCGAGGTCAAAAAAAAAAAAACGAAACACCAAAACCAAATAGAAACAGATTATTAAAAAAAATTCCCTATCAAA